>NC_028457.1:29933807-30007383 GCF_000263155.2 Setaria italica | reverse complement strand
GGTTCGTAATGGCACCCGGGACAAAAGGGCCTTTTGTCCCTGGTCCCGTCATCAATCGGGATAAAAGGCCCCCCCTTTTATCACGGTTGGTGACGGGACCCGGGATAAAAGGGTGCGCTCCATTCGGGCGGGAGACGAAACGTACCCTTTTATCGCGGTTGCCGTTTGCAACCGGGATAAAAGGGGGGCCTTTTGTCCCGGTTGCTGTTAGCACCCGGGACAAAAGGTCTTTTTTCCTATTTTTCTTCTCCCGCCTGTTTTTTGGAAATGGATTTTATTTAACCTTTTCACTGCATTCCAGGATGAAAAACAAAACCTTCTCAGATTTTGTACATGCAAAAATATATTTAATTAACGAGTAAATTGACAATAAGTATGAAGTAATCATTATTTCTATACCAACTCATGTAGCCTGTAAAATATTTATTTTACTGCATTGCTGTGATCAATAAATTATTCAATTAAATTATTTGAATGCGCAGAAAAATCCATGTTAGTATGTGGTTAACAATGTTCATGTATATCTAAAAAGTCTTCACCTAACAAATTTAATAACACATGAAATCATACATAGGGTAAATTACAAATTGTATCAATTAATACACAAAGGTCATGCACATTTAACGCATTACAATACAACGTTGTAAAATTTCTTCTTCACGAAAGTTCCTTGATCATGATCGCGGCGTAAGTACGGAGCCTCTTCTTTGGACAGCAGGATGCTTGGATCAACTTCAACGTCGAATGGAGGCATGCCATCAAACTGATCATAATCATCTGATTGGTCTGTTTTATCCTCGACTCCCACGATTTTTCTTTTACCTGGAAGAACTATGTGGCACTTTGGCTCCCATGTCTCTTCTGGATTCCTCTTGGGTTTGCTGCACATGTCCTTCACATAGAACACCTGATGCACATCATTGGCAAGTACGAATGGGTCATCACTGTATCCAGTCTTGCTCAGATCTACTATTGTCATTCCGTACTGATCTTTGGTGACGGCAGTTAGCTTCACCCAATTGCAAAGAAATAGAGGGATGTACAGCGGTCCGTATTCGAGTTCCCATATCTCCTGTATGAAACCATAATATGACTCCTTGCTATTATTTCTGTCCATGGCATCTATGCGGACACCACTATTCTGGTTCGTGCTTTTCTGGTCCTGGGCTCTCGTGTAAAATGTGTAACCATTTATCTCATAGCCTTGGAATTTGACGATTGTGGTAGCAGGTCCCCTGGCTAACCAGGCAAGCTGTGGGTGAATCTCAGAGTTACCCATAAGTTGTTGGCGCAACCAGGAGGGAAAAGTTTCCATGTGATGACGGGTAAGCCAAGCATCGGATTTGGTCGGGTTTTTGGAAGCTACCATCTGCCTGTGCTGCTCGATATACGGAGACACAAAGGATGACTGTTGTAGAACAGTGTAGTGTGCCTTGTCGAACAAATTAGTATCATTGCTCAAACTTGATTTCCTTCCAAGGGTGCCCATTCCTCGGAGCCTCCCCTCGTGGCGTGAAGTTGGAACCCCAATCGAGTCAATTGAATCAATAAAATCAACACAAAACTCGATCACCTCCTCTGTTCCATATCCCCTGGCGATGCTTCCTTCTGGACGAGCACGATTACGAACATAGTTTTTTAGGACTGCCATGAACCTCTCGAAAGGCCACATATTGTGCAGGTATACAGGTCCGAGAATACCAATGAAGCCTAGCACGTTCACGCAAAGATTCTTCGTCAGGTGCATCACGTCTATTGCGTTGCGAACCTCTAGGATTTTCCAATAAGGTAGCTCCCAAAATATTGACTTTTTCTTCCACATGGGTGCATGTCCGTTATCATCGTTCGGAATAGGTTGGCTACCAAGTCCCTTTCCAAAGACTACATGTACATCCTTCATCATCTCGAACACACGCTTTCCATTACGGTGTGCAGGTTTTTTACGATGGTCTGGCGTCCCTTTGAAATGCATCCCGCTCTTTCTCAGCTGGTGGTGAGCAGGGAGAAATCGACGATGACCCATATAGATGACCTTCTTACAGTGCTTCAAGTACATGCTATCTGTGTCATCTAAACAGTGGGTGCATGCCCGATATCCCTTATTTGTCTGTCCTGAAAGGTTACTCAATGCAGGCCAATCGTTGATGGTTACGAACAACAGTGCTCGTAGATTAAAGATCTCTTGTCTATCCTCATCCCACACACGTACACCTTCTTCCTTCCAGAGCTGTAAAAGGTCATCAACCAACGGCCTTAGGTACACGTCAATGTCGTTGCCGGGTTGTTTTGGGCCTTGGATAAGTGCCGGCATCATAATGAACTTCCGCTTCATGCACAGCCAAGGAGGAAGGTTGAACATACAAAGGGTCACAGGCCAAGTACTATGACCACTACTCAACTCACCGAATGGATTGAATCCATCAGTGCTTAAACCAAACCTTATGTTCCTTGCTTCACTTTCAAAGTCTGGGAATGTTCTATCAATTGATCTCCACTGTGCCCCATCTGCGGGGTGTCTCAGCATCTCATCTTCCTTACGGTCTTCTTTGTGCCATCACATCAACTTAGCATTCGCCTTGTTCCTGAACAAGCGCTTCAAGCGTGGTATTATAGGGAAATACTACATCACCTTCGCGGGAACTCTCTTCTTGGGAGACTGCCCCTCGACATCACCAGGATCATCTCGCCTGATCTTATACCGCAGGGCTTCGCAGACGGGACAAGCATCCAATTCCTCGTATTCATCACCACGATAGAGGATACAGTCATTAGGGCATGCGTGTATCTTCTGAACATCCAATCCGAGAGGGCAAATAATCTGTTTAGCTTCATATGTTGTGGACGGTAATTCATTATTCTCGGGGAGAATCTTCTTGACAATTCTCAACATCCCCTGAAATGCCTTATCGGACACACCATTTTTTGCCTTCCATTGCACAAATTCTAGTGTCGTACCTAGTTTTTTATGGCCCTGCTGGCAACCTGGGTACAACAATTTTTGGTGATCATCTATCATGCGCTGCAACTTTGCTGCTTCCTTCTCAGTTTCGCAATCTCTGTATACATCTCGTATCACCTGACCAAGGTCATCAGTAGGGTCATTTTCTGCAAACTCATCTTCATCAGCCTCGCCCATTGTAGTACCTGCAAAAGCTTGGCCTGCAACCCAGTCCGGAATGGTGTCATCTTCCTCCTCCTCCTCGCCATCTTCCATTACAACCCCTAGTTCACCATGCTTGGTCCAAACCAAATAGTTAGGCATGAAACCGTATTTAAACAAGTGGCTGTGAATAGTCCCCCAGGAATCCTTTGAATACTCCTTCCTGTTATTGCATTGGAAGCATGGACAACATACGAACCCATTCTCTGGCTTGTTCGCTTTTGCCACTTCGAGAAAATAATGCAAGCCATCAATAAACACCTTGCTCCGCCTGTCTGCATTATACATCCAATGCCGGTCCATCTGCATCGTATTACGCACGAAAATGGATTACACTTGACAATGGATTACGCGTGAAAATCGATTAAAGATCCAAACAACATGGTACAATACAACAACATGAAGATCCAAATACACATATTTAAATTAAAGTCCCAAACACTGCATAAGTTGTTCAACTTGAAGACCGTGATCATCTCGCGAGGATGTCCTCAACTGGGCGGCACCGCACTTCGTCATTAAAGAGGTTAGATGCTACGGAAAAGGGGACACGGTCACGATGTCCGTATCTACTCTTTCTCGTAGAATCGAACCTCCTTCCTGACATACGTTGCTGCTCGGCGGAGAACATCCTCGGCGAGATGAACACGGTATGCAAGTTCAACAAGTAGCAGAAGTCATCTATGTACAAAAATTCTTTCCTTACCACTACAGAAGTTGTTGAACTTGAAGACCGTGTTCATTTCGCGAGGATGTCCTCAGCTAAGCGGCACCGCACTTCGTCATGAAAGAGGTTAGATGCTACGGAAAAGGGGACACGGTCACGATGTCCGTATCCACTCTTTCTCGTAGAATCGAACCTCCTTCTTGACATACGTTGCTGCTCGGCGGAGAACATTCTCGCCGAAATGAACACGGTATGCAAGTTTAACAAGTATATGGATTTAAAAAACCATATTGAATTTGATAAGATAAACTGTCTAGACAAGGTAGCATCATTTTTAAACCACTGAAATAATGCATACTATATATGACACATCAATCTCCCTCACATTCTAGCTCAAAATACCTCTCCATTTTTCTACTTCATCATCACATTGTAGCAAATAATCTTTCCATCTCCAAAGCATAAATCAAAGCATAACACGAGGATGAAGTAGCAAACCTTCGCAGCACTTGTTGGCTGAGTCAAATTCCCACAAAAATGAGGGAAAAAACTTCGGGCAGCACCTCCCTTGCTTGGGCACCACCGGAGAGTAGGTGAAGCTCAGCTCTCTATCAATGTGCTGGACTGCTCGGGCTGGAGGAAGAAGAAAGTCTCTGTCTCGGGATATAGTGGGGGATGAGTTTTAATCCCGGTTAAAAACTCCAACCGAGACAAAAGGAAACACCTTTTGTCCCGGTTGGAAAGTTAGTCCCGGTTGGAGGATCCAACCGGGATAAAAGGGTCCCGCCACCGACGCCCCCCCCTAGCCGTTGCAACCGGGACTAAAGGGGGGCCTTTAGTCCCGGTTGCAATTACCAACCGGGACTAATGCTCCCCTCCAAATTCCCGCCCCCCGGCGCACCCCCTTTGTCCCGGGCCACTTTTAAACCGGGATAAAAGGGGGTGGATCGAAAGTCACTTCTCTACTAGTGCTCTGCTTTTTAGAATTGGAAGGACACCTCCATCGTGATCAACAGAGTGGTGATTCTAGGCTCACTGAGTTGGAAGCATTCTATAATTTATATTTTACTTCTAAAATATTTCTATCAAGAGCACAAGCTATTAATATTTCTATCAAGAGGAACATTTAACCCTACTCCTCTAGCTTTGCTTTTTTTTAATAGTGGAGACTAGGTCGTCAAGAACTCTTTTTCATTATTTTCTTTATGGAGAAAGTGTATGAACACGAAGATAAATATACCAATGAGAGAAACATAGAGGTTATCCTACTTAAAATTCCCCTATCGTTGGCATTATTGACCACAGTTTGCAGGAGATCTGCTGCTAGAACAAAGAGGAGAGGAGAAAGGGGGTCACCCTGCCTAACTTCTCTCTTGCAGTGAAAGACTTTCCCAGGTGTGCCATTTAGGAGGACAAAGGATGTTCCTGAGTTTAGGCCTTGTTTAGTTGGCGAATTTGGGAGGTGCCAAATTACTGTTACAGCACTGTAGCACACTGTAGCGTTTCGTTTGTATTTGTGAATTATTGTCCAAATATTGACTAATTAGGCTCAAAAGATTCGTCTCGCAAAGTACAACAAAACTGTGCAATTACTTTTTAATTTCATCTACATTTAGTACTCCATGCATGTACCGCAAGTTTGATGTGATGGGGAATCTTCTTTTTGCATAGTGTCAAAGTTGGAAGTTGGGAGTAACTAAACATGGCCTTAGTATTGCCGAAATCCATTTAATCCATTTCTCTCCAAATCCCTTATGCTTCATAATCTGCAGTATGGCCTGGTGTTCTATTTTATCAAAGGCCTTCTCAAAGTCTAGTTTTAAGATTACCAGTTCCTTCTTTGAGACTTTACAGATGTGTAGGTATTCAAATGCCCATGCCAAGCAATCATGAATAGATCTTGATTTGATGAAGCCATATTGGTTAGCATGGATTAGTCTCATGATAACCTGTTGAAGTCTCTCAGCCAGGATCTTAGTGATTATTTTGATTGTGGAGTTGAGAAGAGAAATAGGCTTGGGGACTTGTTATTTGGTAGATCATGGATTATCTTGTCTGTTTCCTCCTTTGTGATAGGGCTATGAAGCCATTCTAGATCATGTTCTACTTGAATAAGTGTTAGGAGATCAAAGTACATGTGGGAGAAATCTGTGGTTCCCAGCCTCTCTTTGAAGCTTTCCCACAGGAGAGATGCCTTAGCCTCATGATCATATAAGGTTACTCCTGTCTGATTCGTCAGAGAGGTTATTGAGTTCAATCTATTCTTTATGGATGTGTTGGCGTGAAAAAACTGGGTACATTCATCTCCTAATTTCACCCACTTGATGTTTCCTCTCTGTCTCCAGTAAATTCTTTGGTGGTGCAGTAGTGTTTGCAAGTGTTGGATCAAAGAATGTCTGAGGTTCCATTCGTGTGTACTAAGATCTCTATCTTCCTCCAAGACATCCAAGAAAAGGATCAAATCTATGCAGGTTTGAATAGTTGAAGCCATATTTGGGAGTTGTTTTTGCCAATCCTTTAGGACTCTTCTTAGGCTCTTGAATCTTGCTGTCACTATTTTTGCACTGTCAGTTTGTTGTGTGGGTAGGCTATAGGCATGTTGCAAGATTGGGATAAAGTGTGCATGTTCCAGCCAGTAATTCTCAAACCTGAATACTTTGGGCTAAGGCACATTGGTACAAGCAGTTATTACACACGGTGTATGATCAAAAGTATCTCTTGACAAGGCTGAGGAAAAAGAGTTTGGGAAAGAAGTTGTCCAACTAGCTAAGGTGAAGAACCAATCCAGTCTTTCCAGAAGGGGGTTATGTTGTTTGTTAGTCAATGTGTACTGACAACCCCTCAGTGGTCATTCTACCCGCCTTAGTTTACTAATTGCAGCATTAAAGGATAGCATTTCCTGTATGTTCCCTCCTGGTTTGTTTCTGTCCTGTGGTTTACGAAGTAGATTGAAATCCCCTACAATCATCCAGAGTTGTTCATCCGGCATTTCTATGTTCCAAACCAGTTTCAAAATTGCATCCTCCCTTTCGGAATACATGGTGCATAAATGTTTGTAAGGATCCAGATTTATCCCGAGACCTTACAGGTTAGACTTACCGACTGTGCATAATCATTTTTAAAAATCAGTTCCCCTTCAAATTTTGATTCTTTCCAGACAATCAAACTCCCCCCAAAGTTGCCATGCGAAGGGAGAAAGGTGTAGCCTATCATTGTAGGTGGACAGAATTTCTTAATATATTGCATGTCAAAAGCTTCTCTTTTTGTCTCCTGAAGGCAGATAATGTCACAAGTGGATTCCTTTATTTTACTCTGAACCGCCTCCCATTTATTATCAGAGTTGATCCCCCTTATGTTCCAGGATAGGACTTTCCAAGATCTCTTGCTATTGTCTTGATTCATGGGAGAAATAGGGAAGATTGTAGACCTCCTTGTACACTAGCTCAAAAATAACATGCCAGATTGTGGAAAAAAATTGACTAACAGGGTCCATCAGGAGAACTGAAGAAAGAGAGGTAACTCTGAGGCTGCCTACTAGATAGTTCCAATCAGATATGATTAAGTGCCATAAAACTTGAAACCTTATGTTCCAGGCGTCCACATCGTTCAGAGGATACATGATCCACCACGTTAAAGGATTTAACAAAATAAAAGTAATTCCCAAGAAACCAAAAGACAGACTGCCTAAGAGGCTTTCCAGATCTAACAAAATGGGTCCCTCCATCAGTCCGGGGAGTACTTACTTCTTGGATTTCTTGGGGACCTCCTGAACTTCGCGGTCCTCCAATTTTCCTTTAGCCTTTCCTCTTTTAGAAGTGCTCCCCATCCTGCTGCCAATCGGGTTCATGGGGCTGCTCCTGCTTGGTACCACCTCTGTGTTTATTTTGCATAAGTCAGAACCAATGGATTTAATTGGTTTTAATAAGAGCACTAGGGAGAGTAGGAGGACTGGCTGCACAAGCTAAACAATTCTTACTGAGACAACTTTTATGTTTGAACCCACCATTCTTGTCCCTCAATCTTGGGCTTCATCTAGTCTTCGTCTCTATTATAGGACCTCTCCTTGCTTTATCCTTGGTTTGCTGGTTGTAGAATTTGCCTGTGCCTTCATTGCTGTCCGAAGGGTGGATGCACTATATTTCCACATTTTGTGGACAGACAGGGGGTAAGGCAAAAGGTAAGATAGATGAATTGTTGGATGAAACAATAAAATTCCAAGCTTTAGAGGACAGAAAACTCTTTGCCCAATCAAAGTGTGATGGTGAAAAAACTTGCCCAGTTTGCGGGAATATCAATCACCTGTCTTGATCCATCTGTCATAGAGAAGTGCCTTGCCCAAAGTCTGTATACATCTGCAGGAGCTTTATACGAATGCATCATCCATCCTGGATCAGCCTCTGCAGTGTTCCAAGTGGCCATATTGATGTGCAGTCTACCAGATCCCAATGGATCATCCACAGGATCATAGTGGTCCTGACTGTGAGTTCCCAGATCCCCTCCCTGCTGTAGTATCATGGGCTGATTATCAACATTATTGGTTTTCCGGGGAATTTGACCCCATCTGGGCCTCCAAGGGTTGATTCAAGTCCACATTGAGCCCAAGGTTCTGAATTTGAATGGCTGGTAGGAAATCAGGAAAGAAGTTGTCCCCAATAATGAAGTTTCCTCCAATTTCATCAATTGCTGGTTGAATGGCTGGATTCTGCTGAATTTGCTGATGTGTGTCTTCATTATAGTTAACCTCTTCCTTTGGGCCTTCTTGAATTCCTTCCTGGGCTTGGTCATCTTCTGCATTTATAGCAATGTTCACTTGCTTTTTGGAGATGTTCCCACTGTCAGATGAGGAATCGGTCTTGGATGCCACAGGAGCAGAAAGGCTGAGCTCCAAATCAAGGATGTCTTGTTGGGCTTCTTCGTCCTCACCATCAAGTGGGCCATCATTGTTCTGGTCCTCCTCTTGCTGAGCATTGTTGTCATCTTCCAAAAGGAAGTCATTAAGGTCAGGGATTAGATTAGGCTGGTGGGCCTGACCCTGAATATGTTGGTGAAGTTCTTGTTGAGGCTATGCCGGGCCAATTCTAGGAAAGATGAAGTCCCCTTCGACACTTGGCGGTGGAATGTACTCATCTTGCAACCCTCCACCAAGCACATTTTGGTGTATAATCGCTACTTGCACAGTGAGAGAGACCCCTTCAAAGTCGTCTCCTTCTGACAGAACCAGGTAGTGTGGAATGTCCTCCAACTCAGTGACCCTTGCCTTTACGACCACACGTGCCAAAACATTTTCCTTTTGCTAGCAGATGAGTCTACCAAAAGACTTGATGGTGTCTCGTATCTCATCTACAGAGCGAGCATCTATCGGTTACCCAATAAGCATAAGCCAACATTCTCTATTGAAAAGAACTCTGCGTGCATTGGGACCTCTATTGTGCGGGACAATCTCAATGTTGAGACCTTGGAACTGTTGAGGACTGCGATGGACGAGAGCATCCCTATCGGTCACTCGACCCATTCTAACAAAAGCTTGGGCTCTAGCAAAAGGACTACGCTGAATCTCCGTAACCCGCAACTCATAGTGCCCTTCTAGCAAACCCATAATAAACTCTCTAGTATCGGCAAAAGGAATTTCATCCGGAGGGGGGTCAGTGATGGTGACGATCGCTAGGTCTTCATTTGCCGGAGGCGTTCTTGGAGTTATCACCCTTGAGAACCTAGGCCTTCCTTGGACCAAAATCCTATGGAAGCCTGGAAGCATCATCGGTGCTGGATTGATGTTGAGGAATGCCATTGCTTCTAGCTGGGTTTCGCCGGCACCAACCTCCACCACAACAGTAGACTGGGGTTTTTTGGGGGAAGTTGGAGAAGGAGACGGTGAGAGTGAGATAGCCGAAGAGGTGGCAATTATTGGAACACTGTAGTCAGCAGGGGACGGCGTCCCAAGAGCCGGGCCTTGTTGGAGGTTTTGCAAATTGGGCTTGGAAGCATTCCTGAACCAATAGCGCCAAACATCGGAAGGCCAAGCGTCAATTGGGATGAGAGAAGAGAAGTTACTAGTTAAGGGATGGTTACACAGCGCCATAAATTTTTGGATCCCGTGAAAAGAGGCAGAGCCCTTGGAGATGTGCCCATCTTAATTACACCGCCAGCATTTGATCGGGTTAATGCACACCGTTGTGCGGTTAGGCAGTAGACACCTTTTACAATTAAGCTCTACCCTAGCTACAGAATTGGGCTTCGAAAACAATACGCCTTTCGGCCCAAGATCTTTGACTTGTTGTCGATTTTTTAATTTGAAAGAGTAACGGCTTGAGGAAAACCCTGATGAAGCTGAACTAAGTCTTGTAAACACTGATTTTCGAGGAAATTCCAACCTCAAAAAAACTAATTGTTCCAGAGGTGATGCCAGAATGCAAGTTACCTCTACCTTTGCCAATGGAGACAGCATTAGCTCCCGAAAGAGGAGGAAAACTCTGATTAAATGGACGATCATTATGAACTGCCACGTGGTTGTTCTTAACAGCATAGGCATAAGAACCCTTGGAACTTCTAGACTTGGGAGATTCCCATGTGAAGGAGGGGCTAGAATCTTTCTTAGCGAAAGAGAGGGCTTTGTGAAAACCACCATCATTGTAGAGAAAGAAGGCTAAATTGAACCACTCACATGGAAGGGAGCCAAGCTCACAGATTAAAAAACCCACATGGTAAGATGAGACTTTGAGCTTGAAAATTTGATCCTCCATCTGCTCAGCCTTCAAGAGATGTGCCTTGCCCCCCAGAACAGATTGGAGGCAAATATTGACCGATGAATCCTCAGTAAGTCTGAATCTGTTCCTGCTAAAAGAGACCAGCAAGGAAAAACCCTCGCTTGCTGGTGTTCCATCCGAATTGACATTGCATTTGCAAAGATCAAAGACTTTCTTGCTGAAAGCTTTTCCCAAGGCGAAATCAAATTTGGAAAAATCCATGGCTCAAGCAGAGAAGGGCGAGAAAAGCCTAACCGAGGAAGCCTAGAGACAACTTCACTTGAGGAGAATCAAGTGCAGCCGCACCAGAATGGTCGCTAACGAGGGGGGAGGGGGGGAAGGTTGGGGGTTTACAAAGTAGGAGGTGGACACCAGGGTCGGAGTGAACACCGGCGGAGGGAACGAGGGGCTGGGCTAGGGGAGGTATTACGGCGGAGGTGGATGCCGGGGCCGGAGTGGCCGCCGGCGGGGAAAGGGGGAGCTCAGCTCGCGCTCACCTCTCCAATGGAAGTGTTCTTGTATTGCCTTCTATCTTTTGCAATTACTCAACACGGAAAAGGACATCCAAGCAGTCATGAAAATGAACTGGAAAGTTTAATAAACTAAACTAGGACTGATCTTAGCCTTCATTAGATAGCCTTGCCCTATTCGATCACATCCAATGATCAAATTTGTCTCACTTTTGTTCCAAGGCAGTCATTTGCCAGGTGACCTTCATTCTTGCAATAAGAGCAAGATTTTGTATGCACAAGGTATTGAACGAAATTAGGACCCAAATGAAATGAAAATTAATAACACATCGGTCGTGGACAATTAGATCAATAGCTCAAGAAACTAAGGGGGTGTTTGGTTCATCGAGCTAAAGTTTAGTCCGTGTCACATCGAATATTCGGAGGCTAATTAGGAGGACTAAATATGAGTTAATTATAAAACTAATTGCACAGATGGAGGTTAAACAACGAGATGAATCTATCAAGCCTAATTAATCCATCATTAGCAAATGTTTACTGTAGCATCACATTATCAAATCATGGACTAATTAGGCTTAATATATTCGTCTCGCCGTTTAGCCTCCAGCTGTGTAATGGGTTTTGTAAATAGTCTATGTTTAATACTCCTAATTAGTATCTAAACATTCGATGTGACATGTCCTAAAAATAAGTCAGAGAAACCAAACGGCCCCTAAGTCATTCATTTAGGGTTATTTTGAGGATGAATCTACAAAGCGATGAATAAGGCAACAATTAATATAGTAGATAAGCCCTAGGAAAGAATCTGACCCTACATTTTGGCATCTTGAAGAGCTGCAAAACAAATCAATGGAACTGCTAGATGACCCGGATATTTCCAGAATAAAGAGGTTACAATTCAAACTAAAAGATAAAGGCTGCCCTTTAAAGTCACCAATGAACAGCAACAACATGTATGAATGAAATGCCAATATTATGTTCATTTTTGCTACCTGTTGACGACCAAAATTGATCTGAGCGAACCGGTCTCTAAACCTATCAGATCGGTTTACATAAATTGCTCAAATTGCAAATTAGACTTCACCATTACGTATCTCTCATCAAGACAATCAAAATGATATATAGAACGTCTAATTTGGAGTTCAGATGAAGGAGTTATGACTTTGGGAAGATCTAGGAAAACCGGTCATACTAGTTTCATAGGGCGGTTGAACCAGTTGAATTAGGAGATGTATTTTGACAAGGATTTGTAAGAGTTTCAAATCTTAATGGGTAAGACATCCCCTTTCTATAAATATAAAGTGCTATGACCGATTGAGGGTATCCAATCGATCAAAAATCAATCTCCTGTCTCCATAGCATGTGGTGGTGCCCTAGCTGTCCTGCTAGGCAACCAAGGTGTTCCTGCCCGATGGGGTCCCTCCCGAGTGGGCATTCGTTGGATCCTTGCCGAGCTCTCTGGCGAGACCGATCCAAACCGTCCTGCCATACCGATCTGACCGGCTTCCACATCGACACAACAAGAAGCGTCTTTGCGGACTGCACGTTCTTCAGTGCTCAAGTATTTGGCGCGGTGCGTTTTCGCATCAACACTACCATTGGGGAAAAATTATTTATTTACCATAACATCAAATTCTATGGAATATGTACTGATGCAAGCTGATGTCTCTCTACATCCTAGATAAACAAGAAAAACATTTTCTCCCAGGGTATCCTAAAGGTGTTGTGCTTATTGGAACAGTGCAGCTTCATCTGAACATAAATTGACACCAATAAAAATATTCTCACAAGACACTCGAAGCCTCCCGAAAAAAGAAATTAAGGAGAATTTTTTTTTGGCATTTTAAAATGTTACCGCTTCATCCGCCTTTTCGACAGGAGTTTCTATGCCTTGAAGGTGGCATGCAAGGCATAAGATGGTGCCCCTTTGCAACTTGACAACTCGGCAGCTTGCTCAGTTAGGTTCTGTGGGCTTCCGTTTATGCATCTTCTTCTTCCTCCTCCGCAGCAAATGGTCAGTATAGATTGTAGTTGACCTCACCTCCATACTGCCAAAGATTGTATTTGTATTGCCTTCGATCTTTTGCAATTACTCAGCACGGAAAAGGACATCCAAGCAGTCATGAAAATGAACTGGAAAGTTTAATAAACTAAACTAGGACTGATCTTAGCCTTCATTAGATAGCCTTGCCCTATTCGATCACATCCAATGATCAAATTTGTCTCACTTTTGTTCCAAGGCAGTCATTTGCCACGTGACCTTCATTCTTGCAATAAGAGCAAGATTTTGTATGCACAAGGTATTGAATGAAAATAGGACCCAAATGAAATGAAAATTAATAACACATCGGTCGTGGACAATTAGATCAATAGCTCAAGAAACTAAGTCATTCATTTAGGGTTATTTTGAGGATAAATCTACAAAGCGATGAATAAGGCAACAATTAATATAGTAGATAAGCCCTAGGAAAGAATCTGACCGTACATTTTGGCATCTTGAAGAGCTGCAAAACAAATCAATGGAACTGCTAGATGACCCGGATATTTCCAGAATAAAGAGGTTACAATTCAAACTAAAAGAACCGAACAGAACAAGTTCCAAGAGGTTCCTATATGCAAGTTGCAATTTTATGTCACAGCATGTGGGAGTAGCCCTCTGCTTTTTAGAATTGGAAGGACACCTCCATCGTGATCTACAGAGTGGTGATTCTAGGCTCACTGAGTTGGAAGCATTCTATAATTTATATTTTACTTCTAAAATATTTCTATCAAGAGCACAAGCTATTAATATTTCTATCAAGAGGAACATTTAACCCTACTCCTCTAGCTTTGCTTTTTTTTAATAGTGGAGACTAGGTCGTCAAGAACTCTTTTTCATTATTTTCTTTATGGAGAAAGTGTATTAACACGAAGATAAATCTACCAATGAGAGAAACATAGAGGTTATCCTACTTCAAATATAGAACATGGATTCTAGTAATGCAAGATACTTGGTTCCATATATCGAAACAGCAATGTAAGGTCTTACATATGACTAAGTTAAGTCTTTCACCTATAGCATATATAACAACACTAGACTGCGTTGTAGATAAATATCTTTTTGTCTAGAGGCATATTTAAAAGTATTAAGTTTTAGATTTATTTATACTAAAACCACCTCTTTGGCGTAGTTTAGATGTATAGGTACGAATCCATCCATAAGGATTCAAATCATGCATGTTGCCTATGATTTATGCACATAAGAGCATTTTAGACTTATTTATACTAAAACCACCTCTTTGGCGTAGTTTAGATGTATAGGTACGAATCCATCCATAAGGATTCAAATCATGTTGCCTATGATTTATGCACATAAGAGCATTTTTGCGGATTATTTGTGGGTTGTGATAGAAATAGGAGGTCAAGGGTATGTGGATCTAATGTGTGTCCTCTTTTATGGGTAAGTGTGCATAGTCATTAAAAAACAAAATTTACATGATAAAGAGATCAGAAGTAAAAATGAGAATTTTATTGTAACATTAAAAATTGGAAAATGCAACAAGAGGGAAAACTATTACGAAGAGTTTTATAAAGTTCTATGTGAAATTATAATGCAAACATTTATAAGCTTTTTGCATATACTAAATTATGTTATAAATTATAAAATTATTTGCTTGTAATGAATAAAGATAATTAAATTGATCTCTAGAGAAGATAATTCATTATATTACTTGTGAAGGTATACTGTATCCTAAAAGAGACACTCCATAGATGGTTTCAATAGTGTTTGTATTCGAAACTATTAAAAAGAAATAATTTATAATAGTTACTATTCTTCTAGTTTTAGATGTTACTAAAAAAGAACTGCAAAAATGGCTAGGATTATATCTTAACTACAAGCTTGTTGACATTCTTTGGACATGTGAATAGTATCGTGGTCATTCCATTTGGTCAAAAAAGTGTTCAGCTTAACTACAAGCTTGTTGAGCTTTTTTCAACGTGTGGCTACTATTTACTATCATGATCACAGCATTTGCTTAATGAAAAAGAATCTAACTTAAAGAGAAGCCTTGAAAGTAGTGAAACATGAAGCAGAGATAGAAGTTAGTTTGTTAATATTAGGCCATTTAATATATTGATGATATTTTCTACAAATATTTAATAAAAAAATAGATAAGAGTTACTAAATAGTAATTAATATAAGACATCTAGCAAACGTCAAATTATAGGATGCCCAACTTCTAAAAGGCCATCTCGCATCCAGTGGAAAATAATTCAAAACATACTTAAATTCAATGAATTTTGATAGCATCGTGGCCCATAGAGACTAAAGTAGTCAAATACAGGATGATACTAGGCCTGCTAATGGGGGCGGTTCAATGGGTTTTATGGGGCAGATTGTAACGCGGGTTGTGTTTGAATGGGTTAAATGGGTTTTAGTATCTAATGGGTTGGGACGGGTTAGATATATCGCAAATGCGGGTTGGGTAGGTTGGAACTGGTTTTTTTTGTTTGAGTTCGTATGGGTTTAACTCATATGTTTAAGTTTCAAGTTTCGGCTCTTGACGTCGGATCCATATGTTGATTCAGTCACAGTACTTTGCACAAAGTAGCGCACTGTCAAATTGATTCATCACCAGCAAATTTTGATCAATTTTTAAGGTGTGAACATGAGTTTTTAGTTTCAGGTCCGACTCTTGATGCGAGGCCCGTATATAAGTACAGCACACTACCTTGCACAAAGCAGTGAACTGTCAAACTGATTCAACTCCAGCAAATTTCGATCAATTCCTCTAAAACTTTAAGGTGTGAATGCGAGATTTTAGTTTTAGGGTCCGGCTCTTGATGTGGGGCCCATATATAAATCCAGCCGCACTACCTTGCACAAAGTAGCGGACTGTCAAACTGATTTATCTGCAACAAATTTCAGTCAATTTCTCTAAAATTTTCAGGTGTGAACGCGAGGTTTTAGCTTTAGGGTCCGGCTCTTGACGTGGGGCCCACATATATAGTCCAGTTGCACTACCTTGCACAAAGTAGAGGACTGTGAAACTGATTCATCTGGAACAAATTTCATTCAATTTCTCTAAAATTATAGTGTGAATGTGAGGTTTTAGCTTTAGGGTCCAACTCTTGACGCGAGCCCACATATATACTCCAGTTGCACTACCGTGCACAAAGTAGGGGACTATGAAATTGATTCATCTACAACAAATTTCAGTCAATTTCTCTATAAAATTTTAAGGTGCAAATGCGAGTTTATATGAAACTCGTAGGTTCATATACCAAACCCATGGATTATATCATTTGGTGGAGCGGGTTAGGTTGGGTTTAGACAATAGAATTATGGAGCGGGGCAGGGTGGGTGAATGAGTTAATTTATTGCGGGTTGCGGCGGGGGTTGGGGCGGGTTTCAACCCATTAGCATGCCTAGATGATACTATGAGACGATTTGCTTATATAGTCACTCTCACCTAACCAATATTATATACATATGTTATCCCTATGAGATCAATAAGGGCCTGTTTGGCACAGCTCCTGCTGACTCCGGCTCCACGCATCATAGCGCGTGCTAGAGTTGGAGTCGGGTAAGCCATATTTTCTAGATCCACCGGCTCCCCCTCTTCCCCGGTTCATCTTAAGCATCGATACGCGTTTTGGCTCCTCGCTACAGGGCAGAACAGTAGCTCTACAATAGGAGCCGGAGCCGTGCATGAGGGGTGCTCTACAATAGGGCAGCTTGCCGCTCAGCACCCCGGCTTGCCTAGGCCGTCGAGAAGGAAGAGCAGCACTGCAGCGACCCCGCGCAGCCACATCGGAACAAACTGAGGCAGCCTCCAGGTCGCCACAGCAGCCGGTTGCTCTGACAGGCTGCTGGCCCCCGACCGACGCCACGGCGCGCGCGGCCAACGACACCAACGGCCTGTTCCCTTCAGATTATTCAGCCGGCTTATCAGCCACCAAACATCCGCTTCAACTTTTCAGCCGGCTTGAAGCGAGCAGACCGCAAGAGTCCAAGACCGGCGCCTGCTGACCACCATCGAGTGCTAGATGTGTCGTGAATTGTGTTGTGATGGTTATGGATAATGTGTGTGCAACATTCTGATGTTCAGAGGTTTGTTTTCCTGCTGCTTTGCAGTAGGCATGAACTGGAGCACAACGCCAAGTGAGCTTGCTTAGAGTCAACAAAATGGAACCCTGATACATATATAATCTTAAAAGACAAACAGCTATCGAAGGGAATGAACCAACAGGCAGAGTTCATCCCCAGGGGACAATAATAATCAATTAAGCTAAAGAACAACAAAATTGGACTCATCCGTCCAGCTAACTTCTCTCGAACCGGAGATGGGTGTTGCTGGTGGCGAATCTTGACGATGAGAACCCGTGCTTCTTTGCGCTGGGTGAATAATTCGAGTTTGGTGATGCGAAACCATGGTTGTGCCTTCGTGAGGACTGAGGCGTGAAGTAGTCACCGCCAGATGAGAACTGGTGATTCGTGTATGGCTTCTTGGGTGTAGATGGAGAACCCCACTCTTTGGATTTGTACTTCTTGAACGGTAGATCCTCGAGATCGTCACCACCAGTCCAACCACCCCTAGCTTTGGATTTATGCCGAGGTGTGTCCATTCTATCCTCGAAATGGGGGCTTTTCCTTTTACTTGTTTTACGGGCATCATGAGGAGCCGATCTAGCACTGGAATCTTTTTTCCATTTTTCCTTTCTCTGACTGTGCGATGATGACTTGCCTTTCGACCGATCGGACTGGAAAAAAAAAAGAAACAGAACGGCATAAATACACAGTTAACTCTAATTGGCAGACAATTTGTGAGATGCTTATAACAACCTTGGCATTCTTTGTGCAGCCACGTGCGAAGTGGCCTTCCTCCCCACATTTGTAGCATTGGGTTGGAGTTATGACAGCACTAGTTTCCCTGCGTTGCTTGGCACACCCCTAGAATAGAAGGCCCAATGTTAATCACCTGCCATGAAAAGCAACATATGGAAACAGCACAAATAATAACTTATAAGCATTAAAACTTACCAGACCAGAATGACCAGATTTGGCACAATTGTAACAGCTAATTTGTTTGGGGCTATTGTCAGAGAAGTCGAAACAGCATAGATGACCATTCTGATTACACATGTAGCATCTTATTTGCTGCATGATCCGAAACAGTCATTAATAAGGGGAAAGCTCTTCTAGATAATTCATGACTAGGAGCTTCGTGGATCTAAACTTGCACATGGACACTATTGCACTGCATGAGAAGTTTTACATAGAGGGCACCTTCCAGTGGTTGCAAACTCAAAAAATTGTACATGCAAGATTCAGGGATCGTGCCACCACTGAAAGGCAAGACCCGGCATAAAATTTACCCAGTTCATAGAATCATGTGTCCTAAAGCCTAGTCACCTAGCCCAGACACGATTTGCACTCAAAAACGAAAAAAAAAACTACCTAAAATTTCATTCTTCCATATGCATTTTTCTTCAGACCAATACTAGAGAGGAGAGCATGAAAAACAAATACCAACAAACAAAAAATCCATGATAGCAAGATAACATATTAGCTAAAACAAGAGAAAGAAACACTCACCTTAATATCATCTGCCAGGTAATCATTGGTACATCCAAACATATCATGACCTATTTCTCCGCATCTTAAACACAAAGTGGATTGATGATCATTCCTCTTGTGCTTATCAGGGCAGTCTTTCGCCATATGACCTCCTTTTTTGCAGATGAAACAGTCTTGACCCTGTGAAAGGCATTAATGATTTGTTTATTCTTAAGAATGGCAAACACTGGCAAGAACTATAGCAAAATTCATTACAAGAGCAAGATATGCAAACTATAGTACTAGAATAGATGCATAACACAGAAGATTCAAATAAGCAATGGAAAATTTCATCATCCTTTACTTTTGAAGTACAAAGGCATCCATGATTACAAAAAGGAAGATTTCACAAATCATAAAAGTCAAGGTATCACTCCTACGGACATGGTATGAACAAGCATGAGAATAGGAACAGTGAATTTAGTGAACAGAGCTAAGTACTGGAATCAAAAGACGAACTAGCATGAGCATAAAGGAGTTGTTTGACCAAAATTAGCAGTAGAACTAATTTGTCGGAACATAAGCATTCTGCTAATGTTTGGCATCCAGTGTACTTGTATAGAAAATCAGTAATAAATTTCCACTTTGCCTAGAGTGTTCGTGCATGACCTAAACAGAAGGCAGATATTGTAAAAATCAAATGTAGTAACAGGCTTAAGATATATTTCTTTTTTGCCTAGAAATACGAGCATTTGTAGAGATGCAGGAGCCAATAAAGAATGACAATGTTGTAAAATGTTCCAATTTAGCTTAAGATAAATTTCATGATATACTCACAGCATGGACAAGTACATTTCATGATTGCAAGAATCGGAACCTAAACCAGGTAAAACATGTTAACATGTACAGGGGATGTTGAAATATTCTCAAACACAGAAACATTGCATGTATAAAACAATAGAAACCAAACAGAATGGGCTTGTCAAGGGCATGAATGGACATACCCAAGTCACCGAGTGATAATCCCTCGGAGCTAGGGAGACCAACCTGCGTGCACTGTTTTGCATTGTGCCCGAACATCCCACAGACAAAGCAAGGTTTCTTCCGCTTTTCCATTGGGCAGTTTGCAGCCACATGTCCTTCCTCGCTACAATTAAAGCAAGTCTCCAACAATGTTTCTCCAGGATCAAAGTATCTTGGTATGCGCTGATCACAAGTAGAAGCAACACCAGGTAAGCTTACATCAGTTGCACAAATAAAAGAAATTTGTTTGGCAGTTGGCACTTACAAGGAGCTTCCGCAGAACCATGTTGTCAGAAACTGGGACATCAGCACCATCTTCAGTTAGCACCGATTCTGCTGTCCCAATTGGTCCCTCCTGGGTGCCACCAACCTAAAGCCGAAAATTTTAAATCAACTACTGCCTCTCCAGGAAAAGCTTACATTTTTGTTTCCAATGAAAGCTTTCAACATAAAACCATGTTTACATGTGAAATCTGCAATTCAACTCTATCAACACTAAAGAAACGCTACTGATATAGAAAACGCAGCTACCTGGCTTTAGACAATTTTCAAAAAACTAGCTAATACCTGGCCAGCAACAGTAGGACTAGCTTACACTAAGCAATGAGACACTACTTTGGATTCCCAGGATTCAGTAGCTTCCAATCTACAAGGGATTCGATCACAGCTCCCAAATCAAACTGATTCTATTTGGGATTGCTTAGCTAAAATCATTGAATCGTCCATGCATCTGGCTGCTGATTGAACACATCAGACATACTGAACGAGCAAGAGCAAGGGGCAGAAGAATGCTCGAGCTTACCTCCTTCTCTTCCTCCTGGCCGGTGGCGGGGGCCGCCGCGGCAGCCTCGGCCGGCTCCTTCCGATTCTTCTTCCTCTGCTTCCGCCGCTGCTTCTTCCTCTGCTTCCTCCGGGACTCCTCCGCCTCGCCGAGCTCCACCACGGCATCTTCATCGGCCTCCTCGTCGCCGGAGGACACCGACAGCAGGTGGGCGAACCCGGGGACCCTGCCGCTGCCGCCGGACGCCCCGCGCCGCTTCCGCCGCGCGCGCGCGAGGATCTCCAGGCTGAGGTCCTCGTTCCCCTCATCGTCGTCGTTGTCCTCGTCGCTGCCGCCGCCCCGGCGCGGCTGCCGGGAGGGCGGGGAGCCTTCGTCGTCGTCGTCCAGGTCCGGGTCCCGCCGCGCCCTCGAGCGCCAGCGCTGGGCCATCGGCGGCGGCGGCGGGGAGGCGGCGAGGGGGGGCAGAGCAAACCCTAGCGCGCTCGATCTGGACACGGCGCGGGGTGGGGGGTGGGGGGGGGGGGGGCGGCGCCGTGGAAAAGCGCTTGGCCAGCGGGCTGGGTTGGGTTCGTCTCCTCGTGCGGGCCCGGGAGCGCGTGCCGCTGCGTGCCTGTGTCTGAGTTGTGAGGTGGGACCCGCGCGTCAGACTGTGATGTGCGCAGCAGAGGGGAGCACGTAAATCCAGCGTGGATGCCCGATCGACGGCTAGGATGGTCTTGTAGAACTTAGATTTTCTTTTTGCGAGGGATTGTAGAACTTGGAGATTGGAGATGCAGATTGCACGCCCGTTACGTTTCTCTGAACAAGCGATAGATTGAAAGTTTGAAACTTAAAAAGCTCGGAGTACGTGATTCCTAGCAATATCATGTGCTCATTGCGATCCAGTATAAATCTCGAAAGGTACATCAACGAATGAGGACGTGTTTATTTTAAATCTGAAATTGTAGATTGTGCCTTAACAATCTAAAGCCTAAGCAGAAACTATCGACTGGTTTTTTTCTCGAATTCCATGGTCTACGATCTCCATATGGCGTAAATGAATCCAAAACTAAAACAAAGAGGATCTAAGTAATCATAGCACGAGCACGGCAATGACTTCTAGTGTTTATGTTGTTGTTAGCTACTTACATTTGGGCAACCAATCCACAATGAAGCTCTAAAGTTGGATCAAAATAAGTGTAAATGTTGCCATGTTCGGTGTGGCTTATGTGGAATAGGCATGCAAACAAATGTTGTGTGTGTGAGTGAGGGCAAACCAAAATGTGACTCTCTTTATACGATGGCTAATGAGGACGCTAAGGCGATGACAAAAAGGAGGAGGCTAAAGCCATCATTGGTCTAATGCTACTAACCTCAAGAATTTTGATGTTATAGCCGAAGCTACGAAGCTACTATACTCCTACGAAGAACTCATCTACTCAACTTATTCAAGGGGCTAAAACCAATGTGATGTTTAATACTTCCTTCCATTAGTGAACACAACAGATAATATATTTATTAACACGAAATAGTATCCATCTCAACGTTGTAATGTCAATTTTATCGTCTACTCAACTTATTCAAGGGGCTAAAACCAATGAGATATTCAATACTTCCTTCCATAGTGAACACAAAAGATAATATATCTATTAATACGAAATAATATCCATCTCAATGTCGTAATATCAATTTTAGCTGATAGAATCAACAGATATGGTATAGAAGTAAGAAAAATTAGAACCATTGCTAATAGGAAAATATTGTTAATTGGTTAGAAAATAAGAATTTGTTTGTACGATCCAGCCTAGAAAAACTGTTCATGCCCACTCTGCACGCTAAGTGGACCACAATTACACTGCAACCTGCTTACGCTTTCATCCTCGCTTAGCGTAAAAGGATTAACCCGAGGTTGCAATGCTCCTTAGAGCTACCTATTTAAGTTGGTCCATCCCACTCTTCGCTTCACATTTAGGACTATTCTAGAGCTATCATGTCTCATGCATGGTACTCAAATTGTTGGCCCAACTTGCCCCATGGGCTGTTACATCCACCCTTCCTTAAGGACTCAATGTTCTCCTCACCCGTACGGGACAACGGTTCAGGATCGACTTCCCTGATCATGTCCGTGCGTCCAATGCCGGTGTACGGGACAATGGTTTAGGAGCGACTTTCCTGGTCACGTCCGTGCATTCAGTGATGGCGCATGTGCCATACCGTGTCCACATAGGGTCCACGCGTCATGCGCACCATGCCCGCGCATCTGACCCGCACGCGCCCGTGACATAGTAAAAGTTGACTCTAATTACCAATTGTAACAATCCAGTCTAGGAAAATGGTTCATGCATCAAGCCCACTCTGCACGCTGAGTGGACCACACCTACACTGCAACACACTTACACTTTCATCCTCGCTTCGCGAAAAGGGTTAACACGAGGTTGCAATGTTTCCTAAAGCTAGCTATTTAAGTTGGTTCATCCCACCCTCCACTTCCCATTTGGGACTATTCTAGAGCTACCATATCTCATGCAGGTGCTCAAATTGTTGGTCCAACTTGGTCCATAGGTTATTACATTGTGTTTTCGGTGTCTAAGAAGAAATCCTCTCAATAGGAAAGCCTTTTTCGTATGTTACCTTCACCTTTTGTTTCGGGATTTATGATTCCAGTAATAAACTATACAAAGTTCATATATTAATTGTTCACGAGATCAACCATACAAAATAAAAACATGTGTAAAAAGCTATATAGGATAAGTGTTGTACAATACTGTAACTTGTCCAAACTTTCATTGTGGAGAGTTTATTATGCCTATGACATAACTCCCTTGACACACTATCCCCCTCTCTCTTTATGTGCATCTAATATATCTAAATATGTGTGCGTGCAATATTTGAATTAAAGTGTTTACCATGTTTACTTGGATTTTTATTAATCATGTATACTAGCAACACCTTCATTATTATTCATAAATGGTTGTAGAGCGAAAACTTTTTCCACAAATAAGATCCCTTGTTGGCTGTTGCGTGTTTTTTACCATTGGGGTAAATTTAATTTGTATATAATTAAAGATATTTCTAGAAAAAGTGGAAGCATCATATAGTGGGGTAGTGGCTTTGTGAGGCAAGCCTGTTATATATTACCTTTTGTCAAAGTTAATATGGGGCTTTAATTGATAACTTTTGTAACAAAAATCAAAAAACATTTCTATAAAAAAGGAAAATGAGTTGATACTATAATAACAAAATAAATGTTGGTCATTGTCTAGGTCACTGCAAAAAAAATTGTGAGCAACTATATATTAGGTTTCTAGGAAAAATTGATATTCAATAAAAAACATTATTTTAGAAATATACAATTGAACCCACTTGGTATATGTTAATATCATTGATAGATCATGTTCTTTGGAACTTTACCACTTCGTGATTTTTTCCATCCATAAGCTCAAGTTGTTCGTGTAGTGCTCGGCTGCTCGCCCTTGTTGCTGCGGGCTTGCCATGCTTCCCTTTCGATGCATCATGTCTCGCTTGCTCTTTGCCACTCTTCGTGAACTTCCCTCTCCGGCCTTTGCCCTTTGTCATTTGTCATGAGCCTCATTTGTTGGCCTCCTCAACTTACTCTGCTTGAAGCTTGTTGATCGTATTTGTGTGGTGATGATTGAGTCTCAGTTGTTGTTTACAATGAGATTACTATCAGCATAAAACATGAATGACTTGTAATTGTGCATTTTAGTGATAATGGAATTGATTGAATAAATCTTCAACATCCTTTTGCATTTGGTAGATGGTCAACCATGTGCCTAGGATAGGAAGGGCTCCAGGGGGCATTGCCTGGGAGATGCTTTGATGTGACACTCATCCATCTTCTCCTATGTAGACATAATTCATATATATCTCTGGTGCAAGTCGCCATGCCCTAGCATGCCTCCACGATAATTTGTGGTTGCGCAGCTCACCCCTGCCAAAAAGCTATTGTTCCTACAACACGTGCTTTTGCCTATAATGGAGCACGCTTCTCTTTGCCTAATTCGCTATAAATTTAAAAATAGTGCTCCACATTAAGTTTTATCCTCAATCACCTCACCTTGTTGTGATTCCATGGAATTGAACTCCTCCCTATCCAAATTTAATTCAAAATTTGGGAGGAGGGAAGGAAAACTAAAGAAGGCAAGGCAATAGTGATGAGATAAGATATAGATAGAAAAGGTAATAGACTTGTAAATTTTCAAACGGTTTGATCTTTTGATGGTACTCAAGTACATTGAGTGGGTTCAAGGTACCTTCTAAAACATATTTCTTTTACTATCATAGAATAATTGTTCCTAATTTTTATGTGCCTAGAACTGCAGTTTGTCTCATTTTTATGCTATGTGAAGTAAAGAGTTATCAAAGGATAATCAAAAGAGACACAAAACAGTGGCCAAATGAAGGAGGTGCTTGGTAGATAGGATTTTGGAAATGCATTTTAGCTCTTCTAGGCAGTTTGGAAACGTTTTCAAGATGGATAAAAATAAAAAAGTTATTTGTTATGATATGCACTCGCATTACTAATATAAAACATATTCGTAGTTAAATATGCATGACTATTTTTATCCATCATAATAGTGACGTTGGCAAAAATATACATACATATAAGAATCGAAAATAAAATCAACCTCAACTGCTCTTATGTAGTAACTGATAGTGGTGCTCTTATATAGTAACATACAGTCATTATGAGAAGCCGTACATATGACATAAATTACTTCAAACCTCAATGGCATTATCTACCACGGAGACCAATAAACACATTGAGCAAAACCCTCTAACACAATGAGACATTGTAAAAGACATGTTTGTGCAATATATTGAATTCTTTTATGACATACTATTTTCTAGGCTACTTTCATTTTCCTCGAGAAAAATACCATTTTCATTTAATGAATATTACTTTCTGTATTATATATACTATTAAGTTGCTAGTGGTACACCTTCTATTACCGCATCAGCTCTAAAACTTGGTATTACTTGCTCATCCTTGTTCCTAGATTTATTTAATTATTAAAATCTACTTATTATCTTATTTTATTTCCACATGGAATTTATTATCAACATGTTTTGTCATTTATGTTTCATCGAAGACATTTTCCTGCATGAACAAACATTATGTGACCGATTGGTTAGCAGCACATCAGAGGCACCCGGCCCGATGAGGTCGCAAGTTTGACCCCCTGAATTATGGTGGGTTTTCTACGGTACTGCACATTTTCCCGTGCAATGAGGGTAGCAGTCTCTCCAATCTCTTCTCTAGCGTGTGTGTGGAAAATACGTAGTTTTATAGATGAAGCTTACGTGTTTAATTTTATAGGCATACATTTACAAAAGTTCAAACTAAAGTAAAAACTAAAGGGAGTTGAGCTTAGCATGATGTTTTGCGGTGGAGCCATAGCACGTAAAACATCCACATGAACATCAAAGAGGAAAAAGCATATTTTTTGCTAGGGGGAGGAAAGAAAACAATGAGTTGACCAAAGGGAAGAGGTAAAAAAAAGTATGTTCCATGATGGAAAATTTTTGTAAAAGAATGGGTATATATGAAAATAACTTGAACTATTTTTCATTAGGAATTTTGTTAGTCTTTTTCTTAGAAACCGAGGTATTCCGAAATCCCGAAACTACCCCTCCCATTCCCTTCCAATTTCCGAAACAAAAAGTCCTCCATACTCGCACCCGTACTGCCCTTCCCTCCCACTCCGTTACTCCCCTTCGCGGCTCCGCCTCCGCCGCGCCGCGCCGCCGTCGTCTCCGGCTCCGTCCTCGGCCCAGACCTCCTATCCGCCGGCGCTGCCGGCGCCACGGCGCCGCCATCACCGAAGGCGACCCAGTCGCCAACATGGTGACTCCTGCTCCCACTGCCGGGGTACGTGCGTCGTCCACCCAGTCTCCTTCCTCGCCGCTTCCCGATCTCCCTTTCCTTGCGGCCACACTCCTCCGTTGCCACCCCCACCCCCCCACCCCCCCGGCCCGCCCGGCGAGCCACCGCCCATCAACTGGAGTGGCGCTCGTCCGTCTCGGTCTCTAGGGTTTATGAGTTTGTCGGATCTGACCCCTCCTCCCATTGCCCTCCTCTTTCGCAGCAGGAGGACGAGGAGATGCTCGTGCCCCACCAGGAGGTTGCCGCTGCCGATGCAGACGCAGCCCAGCCCATGGAAGGTGCACTGTACGCCTATCTCGTTTTCTGCCTTGCTTCACTCTGATTTCTACTGTTGTTCGGCAATGTGCCGCAGTATGAACGTGTGTGTGTCTTGGCGTGATCCTGATTACCAATACGGACGTGTTTGGTGACTGTTGGCAGTGGTGGCACAGACAGAGGTGGCGAGCACAGCAGAGAGCCAGCCAGCGGAAGATCCGCAGACATCGCGGTTCACGTGGACAATCGATAACTTCACCCGCTTTAATGGGAAGAAGCAGTACTCAGAGGTTTTTGTTGTTGGCGGGTTCAAATGGTGAGCTCCGCCAGCAGCAGCCATGGAGTTTTTTCCCCATGTTTTTGAGTATTATACATCTGTTGACCTTCATGCAGGCGTGTGCTGATTTTCCCCAAGGGGAACAATGTGGACCACTTCTCAATGTACTTGGATGTTGCTGACTCAGCCAACCTCCCGTATGGTTGGAGCCGCTATGCTCAGTTTAGCCTGGCTATTGTAAACCAGATCCAGCCAAAGTATACGATACGCAAAGGTGTAGTCTTGCTTCATGCTGTGCTATTCACAACTCCATGTTATAAATGTGCATTTAAAATAGAGCGGATTAAATGCTAGACTTCTTATCATTATATAAAGGGAATATGAGTTTAACAGGGTTAACCTAGAAAACGTTACATGCCAAAACAGCACATATAAACATGGAAGTAGAAGGGTTTGAACACACTGCTATTGTCATCTAAACTATCATTATGCCCTTGTCTGGAAAAGTTGCTGATTTTAAATATTTTTCATGCATCAGGCTGAAACTGTTAACCTTATGTATCCAGTGGTTTTCTTGCCATTTCAACTTTTATGATCTCATATTGGATGGGCAGTGTAGACAGTTTTGTTGACAACTTGGTTGCATCCCTGATTTGTGTAGGCTAGTATCAGGTCTCTGAGTTTGGAAACTAAATTTGTTTTCCCTAATTTTGTAATGAATCCCCCACTTAAGTCCCAATTTCCCAAACATGCCACTTGCACCAACCTTATAGTTGACTCAAATAGTTGGCTATCAATAATAACAATGTTGTTGAAATCTGCCAACTATAGTCAGTACAACGGGTTAGATTATCAGTATTGATGACGCTAAGCAATTAATCAGCTGCAAATATGATTAGTTGACCGTTTTCCTAGATAATCTTTAAAAATAGAATATTTTGCTCACTAACGTTTCATAATTTGTAATGTTGGATTATGGTTCGAGGGTGTATACGGTAATGAACAAACCGTAACTGTTAATCATGACAGTTAGAAGTATTGATATTTTTGAGAACCCTAATAACCAGCTCTTGTAAGTGCTAGTTTGGTGTTAGACCCATGCCTAGGTGGGCAGTGGGCCTACCTGGCTAGGTGGGATGGTTGCCCATAGTAATTTATAACGTATGTTCCACGATCGATGATGGATTGATTTTGCTGTTCTATCTGTATTTGCTTGGATGTTGTTGCTACAAACATTTGCTATGTTTCCAAAGATTAATTAGGATGCATAGTGTTCTTAATCTACTGTGCTCATTGGGGCCGCTTGATGTCCTTTGTCTACCAGTGATCCTTTCTATGGATGTATCTAGCACCAACCTATTGTTGCTTTTGTGTCTGCAGATACCCAACATCAATTTAATGCTCGTGAGAGTGATTGGGGTTTCACATCCTTTATGCCTTTAAGTGAGCTCTATGATCCAAGTAGAGGTTACCTCGTGAATGATACTATTGTTGTGGAGGCTGAGGTTGCTGTCCGCAGAATGGTTGACTATTGGACGTATGACTCAAAAAAGGAAACGGGCTATGTGGGTCTGAAAAACCAAGGGGCTACCTGTTATATGAACTCTCTTTTACAAACACTTTACCACATACCGTACTTCAGGAAGGTGTGGTACCATGCATTTACGTTGTAGACATTCTTCCTACTGCACTTCACTGATTATTTGTTCCTGCTTTAAGGCTGTGTATCATATGCCAACCACTGAAAATGACATGCCATCAGGAAGTATTCCCTTGGCGCTGCAGAGCCTTTTCTACAAGCTCCAGTACAGTGACAGTAGTGTAGCTACAAAAGAGCTGACCAAATCTTTTGGATGGGACACATATGATTCTTTCATGCAACATGATGTACAAGAGCTCAACAGAGTCCTCTGTGAGAAACTTGAGGGCAAAATGAAGGTAACATATACAGTGAACTTTGGATGTATAGTGCATTTTTCTTTTTATTAACCTCACGTCTTCTTCTTAGGAAACTGTTGTAGAAGGAACAATTGAGCAATTATTTGAAGGTCATCACATCAATTACATTGAGTGTATAAATGTTGACTATAAATCTAACCGCAAGGAGTCCTTTTATGGTACGCGCCATCTTTATTACTGGGTTTACATTGGTTATGTTATGCTGTTAGTTGACTAGGTAATGATATATGGCCTTGCAGATCTTCAACTTGATGTCAAAGGTTGTCGTGACGTGTATGCGTCGTTTGATAAATATGTTGAAGTTGAGCGTTTAGAGGGTGATAACAAGTATCATGCAGAGAATCATGGTCTACAGGTATCTGAATATCTTGCTATTAATTAAAATGATAACTTAAGCTAGAGTTGCTGTATTCATAAAGATATTTATGTGACTAAACCTCAGCGCATCCATTCACTGAGATAGGAAATAACTGAAATATATAACCAGCTATATAGGGAACCCGTTGACTGTGTATGATATGTCTTGGACATGCAGTTCCTTTTTCTATTTGATGAATGAAGTTTCTTAACTTGTATGAGAGCCTTTTTCTTCTGTTCATTTTGTATGATTATGATATGTCTTGGACATCTGGTGACTTGTTTCAATCTTGATATCGCAGGATGCAAAGAAGGGTGTTCTCTTCCTTGATTTTCCTCCTGTTTTGCAACTCCAGCTGAAACGCTTTGAGTATGATTATATGAGAGATACCAATGTTAAGGTTTGTTCTGGTGATAACTTTGCATTTTGTTCAACTAATTATATTAGGCACACACTTTTAAAACCTGCTACGCCAATGACATCTCATTTAGGGTATGATTGTTGTTAAGAACTTTAACATGTTTACTGTAAAACACAAAATTGAGTCATGAAATCTCTCTAGCACGACATTGTTCTTACTTAGGCGCAGATCTTTTTTATAATAAAATGTTCTAGAGCTTCTTAATGATGTAGGTTTAAATGAACTGAGGTTGGCTGAGCCCACCTAGGTCAAGTTGAACTATCATGTTTTGAACTTGAGTTTGCTTGTAATGCTCGCTCTGTTTTTAAGTATAGGATGGCTGAACTAATTAGCTTGTCCTAAATGTCAATATTTAAGGAGGGAATAACTTTATATGTTCATGTTTTTAAGTATAGGATGTTCGAACTAATTAGCTTGTCCTAAATGTCACATATTTAAGGAGGGAGTAACTTTTATATGTTCATGTTTTTGTTGTAGCTTTGGTCAAAAGCTGATTTCCAAAGCTGTTTAGCATCTTAGTTTTTGAATTGGATTTTAATATGGAAGAAGTATGCAATACCCCTAGGAGCAACTGGCAACCTTAGAAATCATCTCTCAACTTCGACTCAGATTTATTTTGAGTTTTGATTGGGCAATCTCTTGGCAGAATTAATTTTGAACTATGAGTTGTATTCCTGGCTTCACAAAGCATTGACACGTGTTTGTGAAATGTAGATATTTATCATGAGCATTAGCATCAACTACGTGAAGATGACATTTTGCTATCCTGTACGAGAAAGTTTTCTTGTCAATTGTGTAGGGGTATTCGTTTTGCCCTTCTAGCAATTACTTTCAAATAGCAGGCTTTTCCAGGTTAATTAATTAATAACTTAATTGGTTGTATGATCAAGCCATCTTAAATAATTCTTATCTGTTGTGACTAAGTAACCACACCTACTAGGAGGCTTTACAACTTTGTTTTCTTATCTTTTTCCCCAACCTTTTTTCTTCCTGTACCTTTTCCTTTGTTAGTGTTTTCATTTGCCAAGCATTAATGTCAATCACAAGATAAATAGGAAACAACAACATGAATGGTTTTCAGTCAAGAAACATTGGATTTGACATTCAGTTTCAAGCACAAAGGAAAAAAAAGGCAGATTACACTGGCAGGAGAGTTGCCCTTCATTATATTAAGAAGGAATAAAAGATAACAATCTGAGTAACGCCGCTGGCGTGCAACCCAGAACACCAAACAAAGCAAAGCCAGAATAAAACAAAACAAAAGCATCCACACACACAGGAGCAACAGGCCTTACCAACATAAACAACACTATCAACTACAGCAGCAGACATGGGGGTGCTTGGCACCACAGCCGTTACAGTAAGTGAAGCTTTATCTTAGATACCACTGCAACGTTTCCATATCATCCAAGCCGTTAAGATGATGAGTGAATTGACTTGGCGGCGCTCTTTGGGTACAGAGGTCACCACCCTGCTTAGAATAAAAAAATGATGGATGTGCATAGCAATTACAATCAATCTAAATGTTTTGAAGACTTAATCTTTGTTCCTATTCTGAGATTGTCATGTCTTCTATATATGCTTGCTTGCTCAGATTAATGATCGCTATGAGTTCCCTCTGCAACTTGATCTGGATAGAGATGATGGCAAATACCTTGCTCCAGATGCAGATCGAAGTACAAGAAACCTCTATGCTCTTCACAGGTAACGACTTTTAGTTACACATACACATACCATTACATCTTTGTATGGCTTTAAAATCTATTAATTTATTTACTGAACTGTGGCATGTTCTTTTTGTTATGGTCTTTGAGAGTTCTACACACCAGAGAATTTCTAGTTGTCCCATCTAAAAACAATCGTTATTTGTTTTACCATCATGCTACGCGGAGCATAAGTTGCTATACTATGCTTAAAGTAGACAGAAGTTTAATGAATCTGGTTTTAAAGAAATTGGTTGATCATGTGCAGTGCAGTCACATGCATGTGCAGATTTCCATACACGATCAAGGCAACCTTTTCTAATAATCATCACTCACCATTTGGAACTTTCTTCTTATTTATTGTGTAGAGGGCCAGGCAGTTTGTTAGAAATATATTTTCAGTTTAGTAATAGTGTTCAGGGACCTCATTGCTCCATGTTAAGTGTAATTGTGTATTTTGGTAATATAATGTGCAAGGGTACTGGTGTAGTACCATTCTTGAGTCAAGGGTAATTTAGGTACTCCTGCATTCTAGTCTAGGGTTTGATCTGGAGATTCATCTCTTGTACACTATATGCACCTTTGGCATCTACTTAATAAAAGAATACAGTTTATAGTCCTTTCTCCTCCACCATGTAAGCCATACTCGCTTCTTGCATTTTTGTTGTGTACTAATACCGTTTATCTGCTTTTACTCAGTGTTCTTGTTCATAGTGGTGGGGTACATGGCGGTCACTACTATGCATTCATACGGCCAACTCTATCTGAGCAATGGTAGGTTTTTGTATTGGTTTATTGTTTTGGCACATAAACTAGTTGCTAGATAATTTATTTCATTTTCCCTTGTGCTTAGCTATTTAATGGTTGAAAAGAACTATACTGATTTACATTCTTAAATTGGAGAACCAAAATGAGCTGATTAAAGTCGGTGTTTATTACGTGCTGGTGATTACCAGTGAATGATGGGAGTCATGCCTACAACTTTCCAATAGTGGTACTCATAGAGAGTAGGCCTAAGCCTTTAGGAAGCCATTTGATGTTTCGGATTCTTGTTTTCCCATAACCGGTTGTCTATGCGGAAAACACCCATTTAATTGGCTCTGATTTCTGATGATTGTTGCAACTATTGCCAGATGGCTGTTAGAGGAGTTAGTTACGCTTGCGCTGTTTAGAATACACATTTGTCGCTCATCCCAATATTTAAGGTGTGTGTTATGATTAAGAATAAGAGTACACTCAATATATTTCATAATTGCACCCTTGGCTGTTTAGTCGACATACATCGACAGCATTAGGCATGTCTTGTAAATTCCTACTAGAAATAGTAATATGCTAAGTTATTCCTTGGTCAGTACATTTTTCAGGTACTGCACTAGTGACCACTTGCATACGAAGTATGAATGACTCGAATAACGCACATACAGCAACAGAGCCTTTTTGTCCCAAGTAGTTTGGGATAGGATAAAACCAAACAAGGAGCCACCAATAAAGAGGATAAAAAGTAATCGGTATTTGTACAAGAGTAATAATAAAGTAGATTGCTATCCTAGGCCATGGTTCAGACACTTGGATTGCTATTCTCCAGTCCCACTTGCTCCTATCCAAGGATAAAACATGTCCAGTACCACATTCAGGACCTCACTGTAAGCGTGGGGTTGAACAGCTCATTGTGGAGGAGAGAAATAAGTTGCACGACTCTTGCTGTGGTTAACCTGGCAAAAGTTGGGCAGGATGAGGTGTCCCAAAATACTAGGGTCACGGCCCCACTCGAAAGTAATAGAGGAGGATGTTATAAGGCTGGGAACTTCCTGGAAGGATGAAGCAACAAACCCTCTACCGCTCCCCTCCGTCCGTAGAACCCTAGATCTGGCCTTCTTCAGTGGTGCCCTGGATCTTTGTACTTCAGCGGTGCCTGGATTTCCGTGCTTCTCCAGTACCCTGGATCTCTGTTTTTCTGTGGCGCCGTGGATCTCCGAACTTCTGCAGTGCCGTGGATCTCCGAACTTCTGTGGTGCCCGACCACCGTGCTTCTGTGGCGCGCTGGATCTCTGTTCTTCTTGGCACCCTGGATGTCTCCCTGCAGCGCGTCAGTTAATCTTTCCTTTCCGGAGTCCTGAAACCTATTTCCCACTGAATTCAATCCCAATCCTCCCAAGTCCCAAATCCTTCCACTGATTGTTGAGGTATGCGAATGCTAGGGTTTCATGTGACGAAGTTGGGGGCAAAGTATAATTTCTATTTAGTTATTTTGTTTTCACTAAAATGCCTTTTGTTTTACACTAAAACAATCTATGCTGCCTGACCTGCTCATCCTTGTAAACAGTTTCCATTTTTTTTCGCCACATGTCATGCTCAGGTACAAATTTGATGATGAGCGTGTAACAAAAGAAGATGCTAAGAAGGCCCTTGAAGAACAATATGGCGGCGAGGAAGAGGTGAGTTCCATTTAATTTTGTTATTCAAGGATAAATGTCTGTTGAACTCTATATCTCATCTACTTGTTGCCATTGTTTATGTTGCTCTCTTTTGGATTAAACAGTTGCCACAAGTAAACCCTGGCTTCAACAACGCCCCGTTTAAATTCACGAAGTATTCAAACGCGTATATGCTTGTTTATATTCGTGAGAGTGACAAGGAGAAAATCATGTGTACTGTTGATGAAAAGGACATCGCTGAGCATTTAAGAGTATGCAAAATCTTGGCATTGTTTTATTACTGTGGACTTCATTTTTGGTATAGTTTGGTTTAAAACTGTGGATTTGCAGGTAAGGTTGAAGAAAGAACAAGAAGATAAAGAACACAAAAAGAAAGAAAAAGCTGAAGCTCATCTTTATACCATTATTAAGGTCTGGATCTATGTTTTTTGCTGTTCATCTCCTCAAAATGTGAAATCCTTTTGAGTTTATTTTTTTAGCCTTCTATTTTGACAAATAAATGTAGGTGGCTCGAGATGAGGATTTGAAGCAACAAATTGGGAAGGATATATATTTTGACCTGGTGGACCATGAAAAGGTCCGCAATTTCCGAATACAGAAGCAATTGCCGTTTAGTTCGTTCAAGGTACTGTGCCCTCAGAGCTCTACCCAAAGTCATTTCTATAGTTGTGGATCTTTCGTATTTCTAGTTACTGATCTCGGAATTGCATTTGACTTAATTGTTTATTTAACTTTTATTGAATAAACTGTTCAATAGGAGGAAGTTGCCAAGGAGTATGGCATCCCTGTGCAGTTTCAGCGCTTCTGGTTGTGGGCTAAGAGGCAAAACCATACATACCGCCCTAATCGTCCATTGACCCCTCATGAGGAAACACAATCTGTAAGTTATCCATTGCCCTGAAGTGTTGGAGCTGATGGTTTATTCTGGTAGAGACGCAGAGACTTTGGGAAGTGGTGTGTAACATCTTTTTTTATTTGCATGCCAATAATGAAGTCAATAACTGAATGGGCTGTATGAGTAAGAAATGTTTATGTATTGAAGTATAGAACCAGTGGTTGGATAAGGTTTGATAGTTACCGATTAGGTTCCTGGTGATGAATTAATATGCAGATTTGACTCGTGCAATTCTCAAAACATATTTTTATTTGATCTGTTATGTATCTATATCTGATGGACATTACTATGATTAAGTATTAGGATTCATGCCAGGCACTCTATCAATGTTCTGTATTGCCATATGATGTAGTATATGTAGGAGAAACGCATAAAGGATGTGAAATCTTTCGTTATTCTATTGGATCGATCTATTTTCTCCTTCAGATATGGAATATTTTGCTTCCAGAAAATCAACTCAATAGCCCAATCTATTCAGCTGGGTTGTCAAGATTCTGTAGCTTGAATTGCTAAGATTATTGTGGAAGCTTGCAGTGTTATTTTTTGTTTTTGGTCTTTCTGTATTGTTCACATTTCAATTTTATGTGAATATATCTTTTCTTTTTTTTCCTGCACAGGTGGGGCAACTGAGGGAGGTATCAAATAAGGCACACAATGCTGAGTTGAAGCTGTTTTTGGAAGTAGAACTTGGGCTGGTAATGATATGCTGGACTTATACTTCCTGTTCCGCATGTTACTTATTTTAGTGTCTGCTGTGTTACTCAGCTGTGGAGTCCTTACTATCTCTGTTCACTCATTTAGGATTTGCAGCCTCTCCCTCCTCCTGAGAAGGGCAGGGAAGACTTTCTTCTTTTCTTCAAACTGTACAAACCAGAAACGGAAGAACTTTGGTACATCTTCTGTTTCGAACTGACAACATTGACATCTCGTCTTAAGTAGTGCTTCTCTATGCTCCATTGAAATAAATGTATCATCTTGTGACTCATGGCATTGTGACGTCCATGTAGTTTTATGGGGAGGCTCTTCGTGAAGGCCTTGGGCAAACCTTCAGACATCCTGGCAAAACTAAATGAAATGGCTGGATTTTCTCCAGATCAGGAAATTGAGCTTTATGAGGCAAGATTATTTTCATGATATGATGTACTTATTGTCGAGATGGCAATCCTAAAAGCATTCTCTATTAGACTAATGCATTGTTGTCCATAGTATTTAATTCATCGGCCCATGATGACCTTATCTGGGGTACTGTGCTTAAATGGTTCCATTGGTATGTGCAGGAAATTAAGTTTGAGCCAAATGTGATGTGTGAAATTATTGACCAGAAACTTACTTTTCGTTCTAGTCAGGTTTGTCAACACACTTTTATTTAAGGGATTCATAAATCAGATTAAAGGGTTATTTATGAATTATTTCCAAAAATTTTCAATATTGTAGCTTGAAGATGGGGACATCCTTTGTTTCCAAAAAGCACCAAGAGCTGACCATGATACACAAGTGCGATATCCAGACGTTCCTTCATTTTTGGAGTATGTCCATAATAGGCAGGTATGGTATCCGTATCTCCAACTTGGTTACGATTTTGTACTGTAGTTATAACACTGGTATTGGTTCTTCCAATTTTTATATGATTTTTCTATTTCCCTTCTGTAAGCTATTATCGCACATTGTTATTCTGCCACATCTATTTATGGTCATATGCCACATAGTTTCTGGTATGTTTTTAGGTCACTATAAAATATCCCAGTTAAGATCTTTATCTATAGCTTTATTTCTCTTCCAAGGGCATTAATCTATCTATTGTGCCATATTTAATTTTTAATGTGTATATCCACCTTAATAATAACTATTAGCAAGCCTCTGCTGCATCTCCTGCTGCTGCAGCTTTCATTGAATTGCTCCAATGATATACGGCTAAAGGGACATCTGTCTACAATGCTCTCTCATCCCTTTTCCGTTTCTCCCCTTCAGTTCCTTATTAGTCGCATAGTTTCTCTACAGTTTATTTGTCAGCAATATGGTTTATTCTTGAGAACAATGCCCTTTTACCTTGTAGCTTTTGCTGACAGTTAAAACTTGCTTTCTCATCACGTTCCTCAAAGTACTTTGTTTGGTGCAGGTTGTGCATTTCCGGTCTTTGGAGAAACCAAAGGATGACGATTTTTCTTTGGAATTGTGAGGGTTTGCATATGTGCACAAATGTTCAGTTAAAAAATTGTTTAATTGAATAGATATCTCAACCACATATGTTTTTTGATTTTCCATTCCTCAAGGTCAAAGCTTCATACCTATGACGACGTTGTTGAGAGAGTTGCTCGTCAACTTGAGTTGGATGATCCAGCGAAAATTCGGCTTACATCCCATAATTGCTACTCTCAGCAACCTAAACCGCAACCCGTCAAATATCGAGGTGTGGAGCATCTGTTGGACATGCTCATCCATTACAATCAGGTTAATGTTTTTCATTTCTTTTGGTCATTATGAGCATGCTTTCTGTGTAACAAAAATATATTGGAATTCATACTAAAGCATTATTCTTTTGGTACAGACATCTGACATCTTGTATTATGAAGTGCTGGATATTCCACTTCCAGAATTGCAGTTCCTGAAAACCCTGAAAGTTGCATTCCATCATCCTACAAAGGATGAGGTTTGTTTTTGCTGCCAGGAACATATCTTGTACTGCCTAAAGTATTATGTATATATATTTATATGATATCCTTTCTCCCAGGTTGTTATTCATAGCATCAGGCTTCCAAAAAATAGCACAATTGCTGACGTGATAAATGACTTGAAAACAAAGGTTAGTAATACATTCTCTTTAATTCCTTTTTGAGTGATGCAGGTTTGTGCTCCTGATTATATCCATATACCTTTCTTAATATGCCTGTTCCTTTTCTTTGATGTTTTGAACTGTACCCACAAGATTACTTTTGGGCTGTGCCGCTCTAGTTAAGTGTGTTCCGTGCTACCTAACATTTGTTGGGCCCTTTAAGTCAACCATTGTTGCCAATGGACAAATAGATTCGTTCTCGTTGAATGTAGCAAACACAAAATGAGGCTGGGAGCATTCTAGGAAGATTTAGGCTTGTCTCTTCTTCAAAATGTTACTCCCTCCATTTTCAAGCATATGAAGTTTAGCACAAGTTTGTCCAAAACATCATATATTTATAAATGGAGGGAATATAGCATTATAAAATAAAAAGAAATGTTCTTCAGCAAAGATCTAAAAGAAGGTAGCAGATTGAGTGCCTAGTCTTGTCTGGTCAAAGGGTCTGGTTATACTTGCATTGTCACTTATACTTAGCTATCAAACTGTATTAAGAAGTAAAATCTTAATTCTCTTTTGTATTCGCTACCACTGCCATCTAGCAACAGTAAAGTGGTTTTGTTATGTTTCTCTGGTTGGTTTGTTTGCTGAAGCTTTTAATCGTACTCATCAACAGGTTGAACTGTCCAGTCCTAATGCTGAACTACGTGTGCTAGAAGTTTTTTACCACAAGATCTATAAGGTACTTGTGCATTCAGATGTTGCATAGTTAGCATTATACAATATACAGTGGTTACTATGGTTTCTTATTCTAGAGAAAAAAAGATTTTCTAACTATCGCCACATCTTTTTTATATGGAAAACTACTCCCTCCGTTTTAACTATATGACGTTAGGACAAGCTGATTTTATTTTCAACACTAATTAGCTTGTCCCAAATGCCATCTATTTAAAAATGCATGGAGTAATAATTTATTTTTGCTATATTTGTCATTGCTATTTGCTAATTCAAGCTGTTTGATAGATCTTTCCGCTACTTGAGAAGATAGAGAATATAAATGATCAATATTGGACGCTACGTGCTGAAGAGGTGTGCAATGATTATGCCTGCTGTACCTGGTGATTGTCGTTCCTTACTCTGGAAAGTTCCAAGTAGCCTCATACATGCGTCTATGAAATGGTGCAGATTCCAGAAGAGGAAAAAAATATAGGCCCAAACGATCGGCTAATTCATGTTTATCACTTCACAAAAGATATTAATCAAACTCAGGTATTATGCTTGTTTGAGTTGTATTTGGATAGCCATTCAATATTTATGATATACTTATAAATAATCATCACTCTTTTGACCTACAGCAAATCCAGAACTTCGGAGACCCTTTTTTTCTACTTGTTCGTGAAGGTGAGACTTTAGCAGAAGTCAAGAAGCGCATAAAGAGTAAACTTCAAGTCTCCGCCGAGGAATTTTCCAAGGTGATCCATTTCTAGAAGTTTCTTTTAATGGATGGTGTGATAATATATTAGTATTAATAAATAATACCAAGATTTCTGATCTGGTTCCTCTAATCAGCAGAGTTCCTGTATTATCAGAATTTATCAGTTACCGGATAGTTCTGTTGATCATAAGTGAATTAGATGCACATATGTTGTGTCTTGTAGAATGGTTTGTAAATTATATTTTGATTGGAGATAGGAAACAAACATAACGAGGTGAAATTTAATTGCAGATCTTGAATTTGTAACTTCCAGACAGGGCTTTTGGATTGTTTCTATTCTTTCTGTCATTGTCTTTACTTTTCTTTGACCTTGAGTTGCATGGCATATTAGGCAGTTGCAGAACTAATATACATATTATTATTCATGTGACCAGTGGAAATTTGCTTTTATATCGATGAATCGGCCAGATTACCTCCAGGATTCAGATGTTATAGCTCCCCGTTTTCAGGTAAGTTGTTGATTTTGCTTACATCTCTAGCTCCTTCCATGCACTTGTTGTGTGCTGACCTTTGTCCTTCGATTCCTACAGAGGAGGGAGGTCTATGGAGCTTGGGAGCAATATCTTGGGATGGAACACACTGATACTGCACCAAAAAGGGCCTATACAGTGAATCAGGTATGCAGCTTTCTTATGAAATGGTGCTGCCAAATTTTCCAATGTTGATTTTGTGCACCGTAGCTGTTCATCCTTATTTGGGCACAAATATGCCTTGATTTGTGGTCTTGATAGCTGCATCTTGATGGGATTCCTTAAGAGTTGTTGAAATTCTCAGTGAATATGTTAAGGATCTTTCGATTTGTCTTGATAATGTGCAGAAAATGTGGTAGATCATTGCTGAAACCATTTCTCTACCAACAGCATGTACATTCACATCACAAGTTTTTTACTGTTACATTCCCATGTTGTTCATATTCAGATTCTAATAATTACAAAAACAATGTTAATGTGATTCTAACTCTGTTCTGATGGTCTCTACTACAGCAGAACCGCCATGCGTATGAGAAGCCAGTCAGAATTTACAATTGAAAATGCTGACAACCGAGCTGGTCTCGTGGTGAAAGCCAAGTTGCCTCAATGCGAGCGAGAGTAGCAACTAAAAAGGGAGGGTAGGGAATATAGACTGCCAGGTGGAGACTTCAAGTTGTTGGCGATTTCGGGGGTGCTGTCCGCCACGGCCCTCTATTCTGTGCTTGAAGCCACCTTCATCAGTAGCAATTCACCTGTTAGTGGCGCAGTGCATATTGATTTACATTTCCGTTTCCGTTGGGTACAAGGGTTTCCCGTGGATAGTAGATATTGCTTCATTCATAGAGCAAAGTTGGGTACATAAGATTTTGGTAGGGGGCGTGCGTGTATACAGGCGGGTATAGTTGTGGCTTGACCCGGCGTTTCTTTTCTTGTACTAATGTGGCGGCGGTGGTTGACTGTAAATGGGCTCCAATTTTCAGCTTCCATCTCATGAATGCGTGGAAGAATTGCATTGCAGCGCGTCGACGCCATTTCGAGATGAGTATCTTTTGATTGTTGCTGGCGAAATTTGGTGGGTTTGCTCGGATGAATTTGTAGTTCTTGGGTGTCGGCCTCTCGGGTGCGTGCTGTGCGGGAGCAGTTGAGGTTGAGGCGGTCGTCGGAGAGGTGCTCTGGCTTTTCCTTCTCTCCGTGTTGCTCGCATGAGATCGTGAACCTTTAACGAATCCTTGTGCGTCAGCAAGAGCTCATCAAACCGCCAAGCACCAGCTTGGGTCAGATATAATTCTAAAGATAAATGGAATGGCCAATTTGCAAATGCAACGAGCTTACGTAAATATCCCGTTGAATAAAGTATCTTCCACACACGCAAACCTATAATAATGATAATAATTAATAATACTGTAAAAGGAAAATAGAAATTGCCTGCAGAACGGCAGTATCTGCCGTCCGTTCTCGATCCAACTCTCCCCGCCCGTTGGTTTAAACTCCGAAAGCAACACGCGTTGGACGTTCTCTTCTCCCTCGTCTCAGTTTTCCTTGCTGCTGCCGCTGCCGCTCCCACTCACCAATGCAGCAGCCGCAGCCACCGTCGCCGCCGGGCGCCGCCGCCGGAGTAGGAGGGGCCAAGGAGGAGGATCCCTTCTACGACATCGTGATACCCCCGGAGTACCTCCTGCCTGGGCTGGACGACGATGGCGACGACGCGTGCGCGTACAACGGCGCGGCGGAGGACGAGCAGCTGCTGGCGGAGGCGCAGGCGGGCGGCGACGGCGACGGCTGGGAGGAGGAGCGGCTGTCGATGACGTACCAGGGGAAAGCGTACGTCTTCGACTCCGTGCCGCCGCAGAAGGTGAGGCGCGGGTGGTGAGCTGTTGTGGCTTCTTGGGCAGAGGCGCAGAGCACGGAATTGATCGGCTTCTTTTTTTTAAAAAAAAAATTCTGAACAAAACTGAATCGATTTGATCAGTTAATCAAGCGGTTTGGTCTCGGCATTTTGCCCGAGGTTTTTTTTTTTGGTTTTAGACAATGTGCTTGTTTTGTTTTTTTTTTGGCATTGTTCATCCGTGAAAGATGGCATTGTACACATTTGATGTTTTTGAGTTTAACAGACAGCAAATAGAAACTCAAAGTCTGAAATGTGTTTCTTCTTGCTTGGCAGAGTTTGGTTTACTGCCTTTTGCGTAGCCGCAGAGTGTCCAGTACTTGCAGGCTATAAATTAAATTTTGTTTAGCACTTGCATGCCATTGCACAGCGTTCAAATTCTTAACAACACAGAAGAAATGCAGAGCTGAGCCAGGATTTTCTTGCCTCTTGCATTGCCACTCATGGGCTCACCTCTGCTCCGTGTTTGTGATGCCATCTCAGTGTTCATCACTTCCTGGTGTCTTTCAAAACTGTTCTCTGAATGCAATGCCAATGCCACCAACATTTGAAATCAACTTTACTCATGCTTTTTTTTTCCCAATATTGTTGCTCGCAGCTCGTACAATGCATCTGCCTTCTTTCTTTTCCCATGCTTTTTTTAAAAAAAAAATCAGTAGATGCCACCACAAATTGTGGTCTTTAGACATGACATTAGGTGTCTCACAAACATGTGGGACCAAGCCCTGTGTCTGTATGTGTCATCCTCAGTCAATGCCATAATTCAAAACCACACACTTTGTATCGCTGAAGCTAGATGGCAGCACTCACAAGGCTGTAAACCTTCAACGCAGGTTGAGACCATCCTCATGCTTCTAAACGGCTACGAGCTTGTTCCTCAAAGCGCGAAACCGCAGCTCACTCACCTGGTAAACCATGTCATATCGCAGCATCCATTTTGAGTGTTCGTCTCCTGAAAGATGTTGAACTTTAATAATCTCTGAACATTTCACACCAGGTGCAGCCGATCGTGGTGCCCCGGGACTTCGACCGGACGGCGGCCGTGTCGCGGTACAGGGAGAAGAGGAAGAGCACGCTCAAGTTCGACGTCAAGGCCGATTACTCCATCCGGAGGGAAATCGCTTCGAGGTACATGCACATGCACGAACCATCTTCTGCAGCTCATTCAGTGCCAAACTGCCATTACTTGGACAACTTGGGAGCTCGTTGTGTTTACTCATCTGCTGCTTCTCGCGCATTTGCTGGCTCAGGATCGCGCGCAGGAGAGGGAAGTTCGTGTCGTCAGATAAGAGCTCTGATAATTCAGTCGCCGCAGCAGCACGCCGGCGCCAGAGGGAATCGTAAGCTGTCGATCCTAGCTAACTGCTTCCATGTTGATCACTGATCAGCTACTCATGCGTGTTGCAAGCCTTGCAACTGCAATGATGCTGGGTGCTGCTCTGATCTGTTCTCACCGCCCTGTGATTTTAAGACCATCGATCCATGCCGCGCAGCTGCGCCAAATGCGGGGAGAGCAGCGAGGCGACGCCGATGATGCGGCGCGGGCCCAACGGGTACAGGACCTTCTGCAACGCCTGCGGGCTCATGTGGGCGAAGACCGTCAGTGCTCCGACACTTTACCTTACCTGCAGTTAAAATTCTATTCTACGCGGCCGATACAGAACTAATCCGATTCATGTTGGGTTTCTCTCTTCACCTGCCTGCAGAACAAGATCAGGAAGCTCACGAACCCGGATTGCGGCGCCGCGGCGGCGGGCGTGGCGGTGGCGGTGGCGGCGGAGGCCGGTGAGGTTGCGTATCTGCTGCATACCAACAGATACAATCAGAAAGCAGCTTGTGATGGTTCTTCAGGAGTGTGGCACCACGCTGCTTGATGGAGTTCTATACATGAGAGACTTGCAAGAGTGAAATGATGACCATGGCGTGTACAATAGGACAGACAGACAGATGTAGCTGCAGCGGAGTATCTTCATTCATTCATTCGGTGTAGCAGAAGTGGCATTATTCAAAATTTCAAATCCCCAAACTAAAGGTGAATGTCATGAACTTTTGATCCCAGTTGCCATTACCAATTATGAGAAAACGGATCTTCCAATGGCCACTTAGGCGCCTGTAGCTCAGTGGATAGAGCGTCTGTTTCCTAAGCAGAAGGCCGTAGGTTCGACCCCTACCTGGCGCGTTTTTTTTATTTATTATTACACAGTTATTTTTTCATCCATTTTACCTAACTAAACTGCTTGTAGGGATGAAACCAGGAACGGGAAAAATCCCGTACCGACCCGCACCGGATACCGTGTGTCCCAATCGAATACCGCATTCCCGGGAAAAATCGGAATGCGTCTGCTGCCGCCTCCTGCGCCCAATCTCCTTGCTTCCAGCTCCACATCTAAATCCCCTTGCTCCTCACCTCGGACTAGCTGCAGAAGGATCTGCATCCGCAGCTCGCACCACCCTGCTAAAGCTTGACCACGCCGGCGGCCGATGCCGCTCAAGCTCGCTATGAGAGAGCACCCCGGCCGTTGAGGTCGCCCTCGCTGGCCTCCTCTCTCTTATTCGGGCTCGTATAGACTCAAGTGAAGATAATGGGCCGCAAAGTAAAGAACAGGAGCAGGCCCATAAGATAGAAGTAGCGCTAGCATCGTTCTTTCTTTCCTGTTTTATTTTTCAGTTGTTTTTCTCTAGTTTCCTAAGTATTTTTTTTGCGAATATTAGAGTTGGCTAATTATTAATTGATAATCTATAATCATTTGATAGCCGGGTATCTAAAAGCTAATGGACTTTTTTACGTATGTGGATGGATGATGTATCCACCTCTCATATATAGCTTCTAGAGTTTGTGTGTGAACATATCATTTCATATAATTTAAATGTATGCATGTGCCAAGCCAAACATTTATAGTCATGATCATGGTGTTGTTGTGTAGTATTTCTGGTTCCGACCATTATTGACATGATCCCGATCGAATTATTTCACTACCAATATCCCGTATATCCGATTTCGATTTCCCGACCGCCCTTCCCGATCTTGATCCCGTTCCCGAATAAAAAATATGAAAACGAAAATGGTTAGAAGCTTTTCCCTCCCTACTGTTTGGCTATTCAAAGCCGGCAATTATTTTGCAAGGACGCCAAAAAGAAAACTAGTCCTCCGCTCCGGTTTCAAACCTTCACCTGTTCTCTGGTTGCAATATTGCTGCACATCCCACGAATATAGAATTTTTTTTAAACGTGTCAATATTTAAGAATACTTGGAAACTTTTTGAAACACATGTCAGTCTAAAATACAAATGGTTCATTATTTATAAATGAATTAGGAACGCATGAGCAGTCTCCTTTGGGGATTGGAATGGAGGAGACATGAAGGAACGCGTTGGAACGTCCCCACGGACGCCGCCGCCCTAATTTAATTTTTTTAGGCCAATGCACTTCCTAATTCGATTTCTTGTCCTCTTGTTGAAAACTAAGGATGTCGTTAGAGATGTGATTGTTTTTGTATGGATCGGAGGGGGATTACTGTTTGTTGAACTTGGTGGTGTGAGAGTACATTTACCGAGTGGATTTCCATTGTCCAAAGACATTGTGCGGGTGGTGAGTAAATATCGACATGCATACTGACTACTGAGTGTTAGGCAGAGACTTAGCGCCGGTAGTTGGAATGGAACACCGTAAAACCATCTGCCTTACATTCTTTTATGCTTGCCATATGTTCTGTTTGGAATAGCTTAAATTCTGCTCATGATCAAAATAAGTTGAAACTAGCAGTTAAACGGCACACTTACTTTTTTGATGATCCGCAACAAAATTATTCAATGGACACTTAATATTAATATGATTTGGATATAACTATTACAACACTAGCACTTGGCACGTTTTTCCTTTGGTACCTATGCTGTGCTGCTACTAATTTAATTGTAAAAGTAAACCGGCCCTAACTGAACGCTTAGCGCCTGTAGCTCAGTGGATAGAGCGTCTGTTTCCTAAGCAGAAGGCCGTAGGTTCGACCCCTACCTGGCGCGTTTTATGCGTCGTTTTGTCTTGTTTTTTTTTCCCAAAAAAACAAATGGGGGATCAAAGGTTTGAAGTCCGAGCAGCTCGCTGAGTCGCTGTGCTGAGCGTAAAACCGTGAAGTTACCAAAAACGAAGCTTCACTGTTTTGCGCATTATAGAAACCTTAAATTTGCTTACTTTGAAATTTTCCTAGATAGAAATCAGCAAAAATTTGCTTCCGATCATCAAGTAGTTTTTTTTTCCCGAAGAGACCATCAAGCAGTTGTACAAACTTCAATCTAATTTTATGTCTATATTGTAACGGTATACCATAACGTGATCAAGTCCTAGCTGTACACAAGGACGATATAGCTAGTACTAAGTTGTAAGTGTTGTGCCTGCTGGATAAGTCTTGCTGCTGGTCCTTGTGGGACTGCAGCTGTTTTATTGACTGGAGGACAGTGGGGCTGCAGCATATGCTTGCTGCAGTACCACTTTGTTGACTACTTTAGGGTAGGATAGTCCTATGGTCCTTGCTGATGGTCCTTGTGGGGCTGCAGCTGCTGGTCCTTGCTGCTGGTCCTTGTGGGGCTGCAACTGTTTTGTTGACGGGAGGATAGTGGGGCTGCAGCATATGCTTGCTGTAGCACCACTTTGTTGACTACTTTAGGGTAGGACAGTCCTAAGCATCTTAGACTAGATAGGACAGCATCAAAGGCATCTTAGACTAGCTGGCATCAAAGGCATCTTAGACTAGCTGGCATCAAAGGCATCTTAGCCGGTGCCGGGACTGGTGCCTCACGACCTGGAGGCACAGTTGCACCTTGCGTGCGACGACGGTGAGCCTCGGTCTTTCGCGGAGGCCGAGAGACACGCGGCATGGCGCGCCGTGATGCAGTCGGAGATGGACGCGGTTGAGAAGAACCGCACCTGGGAGCTTGCTGACCTCCCTCGTGGTCACTGTGCGATCATCCTTAAGTGGGTGTTCAAGCTGAAGAGGGATGGAGCCGGTGCCATCGTCAAGCACAAGGCTCGCTTGGTGGCACGCGGGTTCGTGCAGCAAGAGGGGATCGACTTCGACTATGCTTTCGCCCCCGTGGCACGGATGGAATCCGTGCGACTCCTCCTTGCGCTGGCCGCCCAGGAAGGCTGGCACGTTCATCACATGGATGTCAAGTCGGCATTTCTTAACGGCGACTTGAAGGAGGAGGTCTACGTGCACCAGCCGTCGGGTTTTGCGATCCCCGGTAAGGAGGGCAAGGTGCTGCGCTTGCGCAAGGCCCTCTATGGCCTGCAGCAGGCACCGAGGGCGTGGAATGCCAAGTTGGATTCCACGCTCAAAGGGATGGGCTTCGAGCAAAGCCCGCACGAGGCGGCCATCTACCGGCGGGGCAATGGAGAAAATGCCCTGCTGGTGGGTGTCTACGTCGACGACTTGGTGATCACCGGCACCAAGGATGCGGAGGTGGCGGCGTTCAAGGAAGAAATGAAGGCCACTTTCCATATGAGTGACCTGGGGCCTCTCTCCTTCTACCTGGGGATCGAGGTGCACCAGGATGATTCCGGGATCACGCTTCAACAGACCGCCTACGCCAAGCGCGTCGTGGAGCTAGCCGGGCTCACCGCCTGCAACCCAGCTCTCACTCCGATGGAGGAGATGCTGAAGCTGAGCCGCGACAGCACGACGGAGGAGGTAGACGCTACGTACTACCGGCGTCTTGTGGGGAGCCTTCGCTACCTCGCCCACACACGGTCGGACTTGGCATTCTCCGTCGGCTACGTCAGTCGGTTCATGCAGCGACCAACGATGGAGCACCAACAGGCCGTGAAGAGGATCATCCGCTACGTTGCGGGGACCCTTGACCACGGTCTGTTCTACCCGAGCTGTCCCGGGGTGGCACACTTCGTCGGGTACAGCGACAGCGACCATGCCGGCGACATCGACACCAGCAAGAGCACGAGCGGGATTCTCTTCTTCCTCAGCAAGTGCCTCGTTAGCTGGCAGTCGGTCAAGCAGCAGGTGGTGGCGTTATCCAGTTGCGAGGCCGAGTACATAGCGGCCTCCATTGCTTCGACTCAGGCGCTTTGGCTTGCTCGACTGCTCGGTGATCTCCTTGGCAGAGACACTAGAGTGGTGGAGCTCAGGGTGGACAGCAAGTCCGCTCTGGCCCTAGCAAGGAACCTTGTTTTCCATGAGCGGAGCAAGCACATCCGGGTGAGGTACCACTTCATCCGAGGCTGCTTGGAGGAAGGAAGCATCAAGGCGAGCTACATCAACACCAAGGATCAGCTTGCGGACCTACACACCAAGCCCCTTGGGAGGATCAAGTTCCTTAAGCTCTGTTCAGGATCGGGATGGTCCAACTTTCCCACAAGACGACGCACAAGACTTAGGGGGAGAATGCTGGATAAGTCTTGTTGCTGGTCCTTGTGGGGCTGCAGCTGCTGGTCCTTGCTGCTGGTCCTTGTGGGGCTGCAGCTGTTTTGTTGACTGGAGGACAGTGGGGCTGCAATATATGCTTGCTGCAGCACCACTTTGTTGACTACTTTAGGGTAGGACAGTCCTATGGTCCTTGCTGCTGGTCCTTGTGGGGCTGCAGCTGTTTTGTTGACTGGAGGACAGTGGGGCTGCAGCATATGCTTGCTGCAGCACCACTTTGTTGACTACTTTAGGGTAGGACAATCCTATGGTCCTTGCTGCTGGTCCTTGTGGGGCTGCAGCTGCTGGTCCTTGTGGGGCTGCAACTATTTTGTTGACTGGAGGATAGTGGGGCTGCAGCATATGCTTGCTGCAGCACCACTTTGTTGACTACTTTAGGGTAGGACAGTCCTAGGCATCTTAGACTAGATAGGACAACATCAAAGACATCTTAGACTAGCATATGCCTTGATGCTTGGCTGGTTGGCTGCTAGGTCAGCTATAAATATGTATCCCCAATCCTTGGTTGGACATGGTATTGTGGAAAGAAAACCCAGAAAATTGCCCCAACTCTTCCTAGTGCCATCCTCTCGATGAGAGTTACAATTCAGATCCTAACAGTGCCCACATAATAACCTAAAATTGTTGATTAGAATATACGGGTGCAACAAATTGTTTAAACTTGATGGGAGGAGGACTTCGTACAAAAATAGGCGAGGCTCTAGCTTTTTGTGTTTTGCATCATGACTTTGTGTGTTTACCCATGATGACCTTTCCCGTGTTTCTCCTCTTCTTGAGAGACATATTATTTCCATTGTCTATATATTCTAACTCTAGAAGGAACAACGATGTGCACGGGTAGCGGCGCTGTGCTGTCTTAATTTCTTTTTAAGAAGCGGCACGTGATCTAAGACTCAAACGTCTTGATCTTTGGCACATAAAGTGAGCACCATCGGATTGGCATTTATTTTAAACATAGTTTCATATGGTGTGTAGTTTAAAAAGGTCTTAAGTGTGACCTTTATTAGAGGCTGCATCGGGTCCCCATTTCAAAAAAGAAGGAATACGGGTCATCAATTCTCCAACTCAGTGCTAGATGCGAATAGTTTCCCCACCGGCACCGGCTCGGGTAGGGATCTTTTGCCTCGTTGATGAAGTTTTTGAGATCCGTGCAGGGACCATGAGGTGTTTTTTTTCCAGGCCTGCAGCGTTGCCTTCCCTCGCCTCGTGCCTCCCTTGGACGGAGCGGACGAGCCGCCTCATTCAGCAGGCAGTTCCTATCCCATCGGGTCCCACACCTGATCCCATATGTCATATTCATCATCAACCTCGATCTCTCGATTGCCCTTTTCCTCTTCTCATATCTCGTGCCTCCCAGGTTCTCTCCCCACTCGATCTGCATCTTCTCTAGCCACTCTAGATTCTTCTAGCGGTTGTCACCTCCTTGCTATTGTGGTGATCCTGTGCCGAGGCTGACTTCAGAGACGGATTGAACTCCCAGCCAGTTCTTCATCTGTCGCAAAGCAGTTTTTGGCCGAGTCTTTTTTGTGTGTGTTCTGTTGTCAAAATTAGTTCTGCAGTTGATTTCTCTATCTCATTTTCGCTTGAATAACTACTTGATCTAATAGCAGTTCATTTTTAATTTATTTTTAGGGTTGCAAACTTTGGAGTTCCTTTTTAATTTATTTTTAGGGTTGCAAACTTTGGATTGGGGAGGATATCCTCATGCCTACTTTTTTGTCGACCAGGGTGGATGGAGTATTGTGCGGCGTCAACATGTGACTCTCTCCATGGTCCCTTGCTCCTGACTTCTTGAGGCCTTGGCCGAGATGAAGAAGAAACCTGTCAACCTGCACCAAGAATCTGATGCTTAGGAGTCTAAGATGGCAGTAAAACTCCATGAATTAGAATGGAAGCTGCAAGAGTCAGAGACAACTGTGATTTTTTTTATCAACAAGACAGACAAGTTGGTGGAGGATCTTGGCCCCTTTAGCCGTGATGTTTGCATTTGTGTGGTTTTGTGTTATGTATTACCCAAATTGAGCAGGCAGGCATTGTAATAAAGAAGTGTTTGGTGTACCGTAGTGGTTTAGTTGTCTTTTGTATTTGAACTTCCAATATGTGGTGGCATTGTAGTTTGTCCAAACCCTGGAATGCATGCAATTAGGCACTACTGAACTTTACCATCTAATTAAATGGTCATTATATGCTTGCTAACTTCTTTTGATATTTTTTATTTTTTTATTAGAATGGGTATGCTCAATTCTTTTTTATGGTACATGTGTGATGTGATTGCATATGCTGACTACATCCCAGCCTTTATCTACCCTCCTACTCTAGGCATGTTTGAGGCGTGTCATTGTAGTGAATGGAGAGGACCAGACAGTTGTTGACATGGATGTTCAGAGGAGTCTAGGCATACCATGTGGCAGTATGGCTGTTTGTGGTTTGAATTCAGATGAACTGGAGTTTGAGTTCCACAACCTCAAGGCAACAAAGTTGGTAGTTAAAAAGGATTACCCAGATGGGACAGACAAAATTGAGATGGACAAATTCAAGGTGGCTTTTGTCATCTTTTTTATGGCCACATTCTTGGCGCCAACATGCAAATATAATACAGTGAATCCAGATTTCTTAGGTTCTTTGGTGAACCTGGATGAGATAAACCAGTACAATTGGTCAGCATATGTGCTTGATCATCTCATCCAAGATGCTGCAAGGGTTTAGGATGATCTCCGAACCAGGAGGGATGTCCCAAATATTACTGGATGTTCATTGCTTATTCAGGTAGGTTGTCTCATATTCTTCATTGGTTATACACCAACCATTCTATAAACTACTGTTTAACAATGGTCTAATAAAATTTGTGGCACAAGCTTGCATACAAATTGACTAGAAATGTGCATTTATCCCTATCGTGCATATAGTTCTCATTGGATTAATTGATTACATTCTCAATAATGTTTCGCCCACCATCCATGTTTGGAAATAAATTCTTGGCAACTTTCTTGCTGACAGATTATTTACCTAGAATCTTTAAGGATTGCACCCTCGATGCGACTAGGCAAGGGTAATCCTCGTGTGAAGGCTTATGATTGCGAAACAATGCGCAAGATGATTTTGGCAGACAAGGCTAGCAATTCTGGATATATTGATAATCCTTCATAGGGATGCACCCAGGTTAGAACATGGCCATCACACATTTTGTTACTCATCAAGCATGTCATAATTGAGTATCCATCTGGTCAGCAGTTGTGGTAGTAGTTGTGCTATAACTGTGGGTATCGATAAGCATTGTACAAGTGGGCATTGTATAAGCATTGTTCTCATTTTTTTCCTGACTTTTTTTAGACACATCACAGAAAACTGAGCACAACTCAAGCTGCCAGGATTGCCATTTCTTCAATAATTGGTCAAAACATTCAAGCTGACAATTCATCCCCACGCCACCCACCTGACCCTGAGACAAACGACTTGATTCTGTACCTAAACAACTTGCCAAAAAAACTCAGTGATGTACTTCACCAACACTCTGGTGTCAACTAGGTACACATTCTCAAACTACTACTTGGCAAGCACTTATTCTGAATGTTATGGACACTTATTCTGAATGTTCTGTTGTTGCTAGCTTTCTCCACAACAAGTATCCGCTCTTAGGTGGTACCATGCTAGAACAACAAGGCTTGTCAACCAGCTCAAGAAAACATTGATTAATGACTAGATTATTTTAATTGAGAAGCTTGCTGCTGCAGCAGCACAGAAGAGCCAAGTCATTGCACCTGAAGATTCCATGAATCACAACAGAACAAATTCATTCTTGCAAGATGGCTATGCTAGTGGAACAAAATCTGCAACAGAAGGTATTGATCATGTTAACTCATGGCTCATAGTTTCGTAGTATTACACCTCTTTTACCTGAACAAACATGTCTTTGCAGTTGTGCAGCCCAAGCAAGGGATTGAAGCCACAATGCAGTAGAACACAAGTCAGATGCAAAACTCACCAACCTTGTGCTTTGGCTCTGGTCACAGTAAGGTGGTAGCACATCCAAGCAATAGTGCTCCATTATTAACCCAAGTCGGATCACTCAGGCTCCCCATTGGAGCAACAAGGCCAACTCCATCATCCATATCAACTGGTCTGTACTGCAACTTTGACATCCCAAATGTCGACTTTAGTGCAAGATATAGCAGTTATTTGTGCAATGCTCACTACAACTCTTTTTCAGGGCACACTTGGGTTGCTCCTTCCTTTGATCTAGGGATTGAACATGATGACGTTCCACCAGAGGATGCAAAGACCCCTAATCTACCACATACACTTGATCCAAAAGCAAGTAGCAACTCCCAGATGTTAGTGGGGCCACTCCATAACAACAGTAAGAAAACTCCACCAACTTCTCAGTGCCAAACACCAATGTTGATGGCTCCTCAGCTGTCCACTCACATATCTGCCAGTAAAGTATCAGTCAATCAGGTGCTCGACACACCAGTTAAGTCCATTGCACCTTTGGTTGCTACACCCATGACTGCTGAAATGGCAAAACACTATACTACACACCAGACTCCTGAGCAGTTTCTAAAAAACACTAGTGCAACCCCCAATGAATCGGCTGAGAACATGTCTAAGCAGTTTCTAATTGACTGAGAATTAATTGAGCAGTTTCTAATGAACACTGTACCTTTTATTATAGGTACGCTCCATGAATTCATTATTCCTTAGATTGAAATCATCAAGAAGATAGTCCCAAGCCTTCTCAAATTCATCAATTGTCAGCATGTCATTGATGATCTTGTGGAATTGGTTGTGGAAAGGAGTGCTTACATTGAATATAGGCCCAAGCTCCGCCTATGCTGTCCTCAATACATGCCACCTGCACCATAGATGTGGAATCTCATGCTAGCATGTATCAAGTGCAATATCCATAGCTAGACATTGATCTGAAATACAATTTAGAGGACCATGATTAATGAAACATAAATGGTTGTCATTGGCTAGAGTTCCACAATGAATTTCATATCAGAGTACCTGTTAGTATTGTTTGCGGCCGCTTACCGCCCATGAGTTTCACAAATTCTTTGAACACCCACTCAAAGCTATCTGATTTTTCATCGGTCATAAGAACACCAGCAAAAATAATACTCTAAAAGTGGTTGTTAATGCCAACAAAGATACCAAATGGCATCCTGTAAATGTTGGTGCAATATGTTGTATCAAATGTCACAACATCACCAAAACAAGCATACTAGCTCCTACTCCTTCCAGTGCACCACATTAGAGTTTTTACCTTGTTCTTAACCTTATCATAATCCACACTGCACTGGAAACCTGGATCTTGTTTCTTCAGTTCCTTGAACACCTCTAGAGTTTTCCTGACATCATCAGCCTTCTGTTCCTTTGCTATGCGCTTGCATAGATTTGCTATAGAGTTACTTGACCATGGAGGTTCACTACCATGACCAATCATACTGCTGATTATGCGATTCACCTTTGTTAAGATAACATTATTATCCCTTAGGTACCCAATCATGTTCTTGGTGGACTGTTGTATCTTTCCATGTGAATTCCAACACAACTTCTCACTATATGACTCAAACAGAGAGTGGTTGTGTTCAGCTCTATGCAAACTAACATACCATCCAAAGTCTGTAGTCCAATGCAGCTGCAACATTACTTGGCACTTCTTTTTCTTTGTTTTGTACTGCACACGAGTGTTAGAACCCTTCAACAATATAATGATAAAAAGTTTCAGCCTTTAAATTGTTCCAACAACTGTGAACCAGATGTGCAGATTAAACTACATGGCATTGGCACTGAAATTCTTGCATTGAGTTCCTGTACTTGTCTCCCTTTTTGGTACCAAAGCTAACTTCCCAAGAATAGATTTCATAAAACTCTTATGCTTCAGCAACACAATCAAAGGTCATGCCAGGTGTTGGCTTGAATATATATTTAGTCTTCCTTGTTGATGAATTGCGCAAAGCCCTCTCAATGGCACCCATTAACCTTGCCGGGCGTTGCTCAGGTGCATCATCCGACAACCTTTTCCTGCCAAAGAAAAAAACATCACATTTTAGTGTGTCCCTTGTAACACTGCAAGCTAGTCAGCACCAATGTGCTGTCATAATGCCACACCACAGTGAAACACATTAGCTCAAAAAAATGTTTCATACTATAATCGGTCATCTATCATTTATCTTGCATTGCCAATGAGGTCACTCCATATATGAGGTTCCAATATTCAGTGTAACCAGTCAACGAGGTCACTCCATGTATGTCTATAATTTACAAATATATATTTAATGTCCTTTTTGATGAAACATGTGCTGACCCTATCATTTTTATCAGGGTAAGATTTCGTATTTGAACTAACAACAATAGCACCATACAGGCAAGTAAGGCATAAAAAGGTATCATGGTCACTGGAAAACTGAACTAGCTGGAACACTTACCATTTGGGCCATGGTTCTGCTTCCATTTCTGAAACCCAGATTGTAGCAGCTTCAGTTTCATTATCAGAAATGCCACATTGCACTGCATCTTCTCCACTGCCATTGCCATTGCCACTGAGTGTGACACCTCCCATCACTGAATCACCACCATTTGGCGTCCTTGGTTACACAAAATAAAAAACCCAATCTTATCAACACCAGTTACAAATGAGTATAACAATTATGACAGCATTATCAGTTTTGAACTTACCCATCCACATGAGCAAATTGATGCTCTTGCATCTTAGTTGAACCAAACTGGTTGGAGTTTGAACTATCAGAACCATGGACACTTGTTGCATCAATAAAATGTACATTGCAGCCTTCATCTTCGATACTAGTGCTCCCCACAACTAGTGCGGGATGCAGCACTCCATAGATTGCATGCATTACCATATCTTGTAAGCTCATTGGTGAAGGACCTCCTGGTTAGCACATAACTTAAACACACAGACACACAAAAAGTAGTTGCTACTCTGAAACAAACCAATTGGTCCTATTTTACTCTAGTTAAGAGCTGACTACTGCCGCGTGCTCCATGGAAATAGCACCAGTTCTTGAGTCTAATCGACAACAACAACTTCAACGGGCGAGACAAAAAAGAAAAACCGCAACGGATTTACAAAAAGCGATTTGAGATTGGTACCTTCTCCGTTGACACCAAGATGGGATCTTCCCCGTAGTACATCTTCTGCAGCTATGCAGTCATATCTTCTTTCCCCCATTGATTCAAGGGGTGAGTTCAATGCCGGATCTACCAACATGACCTACTTTCCATGGCTGAGCTAGAGCTAGGAAGATAGAACCGCGAGCAAGATCTACAAGAATGGACGGGAGGGGGGCGACGACATGGAGGGGAAGGGTTGGGGCACCCTGCCCTCCATGGCCGAGCTGGAGCGAGGAAAGACCTTGCGAGAGCCAGGAGAGAGACGAGACGAGACGAGGGGGGATGGGGGCAGCGGCGTGGGGAGGGTAGCGAGACGAAAAGAATCCGATGTAAACGTGCCTCGCAGTGTGCCTAGATTCTCTCCACAGCTGCAATTTGTGCCTCACAATTCTACCTCACCAACTTCACTAGCTAGGCCCTGTGCTAAAAAGTGGTGGGACCAACTTCACCCACCCATCTATGGATCAACGGCTACAAATTTACCTGTCCGCATCAGTGCCAGTGGGAAATCCATGCTCGTGCTAGATAGGCAATGCCCGTCTTTTATAGCTCACCATCACTTTTCCTTTAGGCTCTAGGGCAACCTTCAACCTTAAACTTAAGCTCAAAGTTCATCAGCAAATGGTTCCATATCACCTTCACTTGCATGTAATAACAGAATTTGCCACCAGCTTTGTCTTCCTCCCTTCCAGGACCAAATCGATCTGGATCATGACCTTCCCTAGTCCGCACGGTGAAGTTCTTGTGCACCTTGTGCAGAGATCTCGGTGCAGTGAAGGAAACCCATTTCTAGGAGGGTCCCCATAGTTCTTCACAATTTGCTGGCAGCCTCCAAGCATTGCGGGTGGCTCAGAAGGCGAGCTCCGGTACGTCCATGTGCTGGTGGTGGAGCTTGTGTGCTTCCCAGCGAAGGCTAGTGGCAATTACCTTCGGCCACCGAACAGGGAGGAAGCAGTGGGAAAATGCAAGCTTTTGATTTTCAGTTGCTTCTGAGCTGGTCGGAGGAAAGGTAACGAATTCAGCCCAAAGACCCATTTGGATGGTAATTCCAGATTGGGCTTGCGCTGGAAAGTCCGTCCCTAGACTATGGCGACCCAAAATAATGGCTCGTGCAAAGGGCTTGCTTCGGCCACTTCATTCAATCCAGTGCTGTTGAAACTAAGATACACGTGCTGGCCAGTTGCCTAATCATAGAAACTAAGATACACATGCCGGCTAGTTGCCTGCACCGAAGCGCCATCTCATCCTTGATAAACCTAAGCACTCGTAGAGGTTGAACACATTTTCCTTCAAAAATCCTCCTGTTCCTTTCCTTCCACAAATTCCACGCCGTGTACATCATGAGCGCAACCTTCACCCTTCTTGTGTTCTGTGGCAATCCTTGAAGCTCCGAGTTCCACCAAGCCTCAATTCTTTTGCTAGAATCCGGAATTGTTATTAGGTCACTTGACCAGGTTCGTACATGTCCCCAAACTTCCTTTGCAAATGGACACTGTAAGCATAAATGGTCGCAGTTTCCAAAGCTTGATCACACAGGACACAATGCTCATTGCAAGGCCAATTTCTCTAGCAGCTTGTCTGTAGTGAGCAGCTTACTTTCTACCAGCAATCATGCGAAAAATTTGTGCTTCCCCTCTGCTTGAGCGTGACAAATATCGATTGATCTGAAGGTGCAGAATGAACCATTGAACTGTGCATTGTAGGCAGATTTTGTTGTGTGCTCCCCTTGTGCAGTCCACCTCCATTTGATCTTGTCCTTAGCTTCCCCTAGTGTAATCTCTGAAATCAGATCCCAAAGCTGCACAAAATTCTGCCATTTCTATCACTGATGTCATTCTCCAAAGCCCTCTCGTCTGACTATGATTCTCCAAATCTTCTCTAACTGTTCGTTGCTTCCTCCATGCCCACTTGTACAGATTTGATGCGATATCAATTGGTGCTCTACCATCAAGCCATGCATCTTGCCAGAATTTGGCTCTTGTTCCATCCCCTAGTTCAACGAATGTTGATGTTCTAAACAATTGTCTATCCACTGGTGACACCGGAGGCGTCGTACCAGTCCAAGGTCTCTTTGGATCCACCACTCGTACCAAAGCCATCTTAGGGCGTGTTTGGATCCTCGGGCTAAAGTTTAGCCCTTTGTTATATCGAATGTTCGGATGCTAATTAGAAAGACTAAACATGAGCTAATTATAAAACTAATTGCAGAAGCTCTAGGCTAATTCGCGAGACGAATCTATTAAGCCTAATTAATCCATCATTAGCAAATAGTTACTGTAGTACCATATTGTCAAATCATGGACTAATTAGGCTTAATAGATTCATCCCATGAATTAGCCTCCATCTGTACAATTAGTTTTGTAATTAACTTATATTTAATACTCTTAATTAGTATCGAGCATCCGATGTGACAGGAGCTTTTAGCCCTAGTATCCAAACAGGGCATTAATCTCAGTGCTCTACTGAAGAGGTCTAAATCCAAAATCCCTAGCCCGCCAAACTTCTTTGCCTCTTAGTACTGTTGTAACAAAATTTCGCAACAAAAGGCATGCCTATTATAGTCGTCGTCAGTACTATTTTTAGCTGGGTTTGGGATCTTACATTTCCGTAGAAAAGAATATTGGAACCAACAAGCTCCTCTTGCTCTGCCAATAACGCGCACATACTTGACTGGCATGGCTACAAGTTCCAGGCTAATTGGAGCAGCAACGCCACGCACCAAGCGGACAGAGACAGGCCGCGAGCATCAAGACACGCATCTACCCGGCGAAATCAGACCGGCGCCCTTTCGCGCCTACCACGCCCGGTTTGAATTCAACAAGGACCACGGCGGCGACAAGTTTCAAATCGACCGGTCAATTCGCATCCGCTCCCCCACATCATTCATTCCACTGCCACACGGCCACACGGGACACAACATTCTTACCCTGCGCAAAGAGACAATTCAATCCCACGTGGCCACGTCGTAAGAAAAAAGAAAATTTTAATCCTAACCGCGACCGTGACAGCCTAGGCGCCGAGGAGCGTTGGTTGGGCCTGGGCGCCTGTCCAACCAACGGGGGCCTCGCGCGCGACCCGGTCCCGCGCATCGGCGGGCCGCCTGCACGCACGCCGCCCCGCGACCGTGTCAGCTTCCGCATCGGCCGGCCCCACGGCCAGCCAGCACGGACGGGGCGTCGCACGCCAACCCCGCCGCGCCCACCAGCCCACCACCCCGCGGCCGCGGCCGCGCACGGGAGAGGCATCGAGCCGGCCGCCAGCCCCCTCCCCATCACCGCGCCGCTCGGGCTCGCGTTTCCCGAAACGGCGCCGAAATATCCATCCGCCGCTCCTCTCCCCTCGCCTTGACCGCCGCCGCCACCGACCTCGCCCACTCCCCTCCTCGGCTCCTCCCCACTTCCACTCCCACCAGCCTCACCCCCCAGCGCGGCGCAGGCGGATGCGCGCGCGCCGCCTGCTGCTACTGCTTCCTCCTCTCCCGCCATGGCAGGGGAGGACGACCCGTGCCCGCTCTGCGGCGGCGGCGGCGGCGGCGGCCCCGCGCGAGTCACGCTCGCCAAGCGCGGTTCCCCGCCGCCGCACGCGGGGGACGCGCTGGCGGTGACGGCCGTCGTGGACCCCGGCGACGAGCTGCGGGAGGAGCTAGCGCGGCAGCGCCGCTGGGCGGCGGACCTGCACGCGGAGCTGGAAGCGGAGCGCGCCGCGGCCGAGGGCGCCGCCAGCGAGGCCATGTCCATGATCCTGCGCCTGCAGCGGGACAAGTCGGAGGCCATGATGGAGGCCCGCCAGTACCGACGCTACGCGGAGGAGCGGTTCGCGCACGACGCCGCCGAGGCGGACGCGCTCCGGAACGCGCTCGAGCGCCGGGACGACGCGGTCCGCTCCCTCGCCGCGCGGCTCCGGGCGTGCCAGGCCCGGCTCCTCCACCTCGGCTACCCGTCCCCGTCCGCGTCCTCCTCGCTCCCGTCCTCCCCCACCGCCGCCGCAGCGGGGTCTCGCCGCGGGTTCCACCACCACCTCCCCTTCTCCGACGACGAAGATTGCGACAACTACCGCTCGGTCCACTGCCTCGAACGCCCCGCCGACGTGGGCACCCCGCGCACCCACCACCTGCTCAACAGAATGCCCAGCCCGGACGCCGACAAGGGTGTCGTCCTCTTCGGCTCACCGCGCCACGCCCGCGCGCTCTCGGGCGACAGCGTCCCCTACAGCTGCCGCGTCGCGCTGGCCGACGAGTTCCCTCTCTTCGCGACGGACCGCCGGGACGCGCCGGACCTGGACGACGAGGAGCAGGGCGACCGGGTGTACACGGTGGACGCCGTGCACGGCGTGCCGGTGATGGCGCCCGAGGACTGCTGCTACCTCGGGGCGCCAATGGGGAACGAGGAGGTGGGCTTCCGGGCTGGGGGTGGCGGCTGGACAGAGGAGGCGGAGATACAGAAGCTCAAGGCGAGGTTGCAGGCGCTGGAGGCGGACCGGGAGTCGATGCGGCACACCATCATGTCCATGGGAGATGAGAAGGTGCAGGTGGTTCTGCTCAGGGAGATCGCGCAGCAGCTCTGCAAGGACACGGCGCCATTCCCGGCTGTTCCGCTGAAGGTGCAGCCAAGGCTGCAACCAGTTGTCATGGCGCAGAGGAAGGTGGTGAAGAAGCGGAATTCCTTCGTCAAGATCTTCATTGTGACAGTGCTCAAGGTAAATAAATATGTATGCTCTGTTTGTTTATTGCTTGATTAATTCTGCTTAGTTGAGTCTGTTTGTTTATTGCTTGATTAATTCTGCTTAGTTGAGAAGTTATTGTACTCACATTGTAATGCTTGCTTGGAGGAAGCCATGTGACTGCTGCATTATTTAGACATGCATTAAAGGTCACGTAATATGCAGGACTCCAATTAATGAGTTATCCGGAACGCGTTGTTGCTTGATAAAATGTCAAGTCAGTAGTGGGTGCTATTTTATAGTCCCTGCATTTGTGGTCAGTGGTCAGTTGTCCCTATTTGAGTTTTTGGTAAGTAATTGTACATAACAAAGTTGTCTTGTTTTTTTAGCAACTAACCTAAAAATTAAGGGTCTGTTTGGTAGAGCTCCATCTGATTCTAATTCTCTCTAGGATTCTTTGAGAGAAGTGATTCTGTGGCTGAAAGTGATTCTCTTTGATTCTCTAGCATAAACTCTTAAAATTAGGATGGAGAATCACTTCACAGAATCAGGAGAAGCTACTTTTTTCAGCTCCCAGCCTCTTAGTTCATTTCAGAGAATCACTTCACAGAATCAGTGGAGAATCACTTCTCTCTAAAAAACTGTTTGGCAGAGCTCCTGCTGGAATCAGCTTTGAGAGCTCTGCCAAATGCACCCTAAGATTTGCCAGTTTTTCCTAAAGGGCTATTGCTTGATAGTTTTTCACTGTCCACGATTCTCCTGGTGAGCTTCATTTTTTCATTTAACACGTTGTGTGAAAGCTCTTAAAAACTTTCGTGAGCGCCATATGTAGAAATGCAGATGGCGCTGTAGTATGTGCCACATTTACACCCAAATTCTTTGGATAGATGAAAATGATAGTTGTTTATGATGGGTTGTGAACATGTGGCTATTCATGTTATTAACAATCCTTTGTTTTGCTTGGGATGGAAAACAACTTAGCTTTTGTGAACAGGACTATATTTTCCTCAATTGAACCTACTCCTACCAATAGTTTTCTTTAACATCTATTATACCAATAGTTTTCTTTGATAAAAGAAATCCCACAGTTATGTGAACATGTCTTCCTGCAACTTTGAATAACCAAATGGTTACTATGTTCACTCATAACCATGGTAGCTCTTAACAGAATTCAGATACTTATACACACAACTAAGGTCTTTGTTTAATCCTTATACATACAATTGTGCATCTTCCTCATTTCACGTTAGTTATCTTGCAAAGTCTTTCTTGTGTATCTCTTAACAAAGGATCTTCCTCATTTCTTAGGTCAATTCTCAATTTTAGGAGATTACAAATTGCTCCTGTTTTGCTATATCTGTTAGATGCAATTTCATAGGCTTGTCCTTTGCTGTGCACTCACCTGATACATCAGCATTTTATAGTGCATCATACCTGAACTAGAGATCCTGGCCATGTGCCTTATCCTGTCACACTACCAAATAATAGAAGGAATGGCACGTGGATCGATCGAGAACAGGGGATCAATTTTAAATTTGGTTCTTCTATTTTATATCAATGTACCATCTGCCAAGTCTGCTACTGAATTGTTGGAAACAATGGAAGACATGTGGCCTTAAGGTTATCCACATGGTGGCTACCAGGATTGGGTCATTGCTGATGATTGACTAAACTGCATTAGTTCTGACCACAGTATTGTTAACTGACTATCGTAATTATGGTCCCATTGATGCTGTCTTGTACTGCTGTGGACGTTGTGTTATAGATGTGTAATTTAATTAATTTAGTAATCTTTGGTACCATAGCTCTTTCTTTCTCTGAACTTAGACTAGAGATATTACTAAATTTAATCTATATTGCATCATTCAACGTTTGCTTCTAGAAGATAATATTGTACAGAATTTTTAATGGACTCTTTGCTTCTTTTATGTGACATCCAGTGGGTTGCGTCAATGTTCTGCTGGCGGAGGAAATCAAATCGCATCAGGTGCCTTACCAAATCTTGCTCCATTAGGCATTAGCTTATCCTTGGCTCTTACTTTTTATACATTTCACCAATGCTGGGTATAATATGCCAGGTACCCCATCGGTATGTGTGGGAGCAATGTCGGTCTGATGCTGATACTGGACAGGTTCCCCAAACAGAGGCAAAAGAAGATTCCTAAAAGGAAGCTAAGCGCCTCTATTCTCTGATAATCTCGTCACAAGCAACCTAGGGAAGGACGAGCTGTGCGTTTGCACTTCTCTGGCCCGAATGAGCTACTCTCTGGACATAAAGCTCGCTGGTTTTGTGAAAAAACATCGTTGTTGCATATCTTTCGACCCCTGTAGATGCATTCTTTGGTTGATTGGGTTTTTGGTGATCTAGTTAAAAATGTGTATCCCCTATTTGCATTTATTCCTCTGTTCCTGCTCTCTTTACATATATTGTTGATATTCCTTTTTTTTGTGTGCTCTAGTGTTTTTAGAACGTGATGTAAATAAACACCAACCTTTTGGAGCATTAGCCGTAGAGAGTTTTGACACGGTGGTAGTGTTCCTTTTTTTTTTTGTTTCTCTAATTGTTCTATTATGCCCTCTTTTTTTTAGGAACAAAATCATGTTATTCTGTTTCAACACGATTGTGTTGTATTGTAAATAAATCTCAAATAGAATGGTGAGTTTGGTGGGAAGTCTTTTATCTTTTTCAAGCCATATGGGATCAATTTGGTGTAACGTCATGTTGATGCCACAAACTCTAATGGCTAAGATATTTATGTTCTCCATTTTAAATTGTAAGTAAATGATTTGCACTTAGATACATAGAAAAAAAATCTATGTATCTAGAAAAGCTAAAATGGTGTACAATTTGGAAAGGAAGGAGTAGAATCTTTATGGATGGTATACTGTAGTTAATGTCTACGATATTGAACTACCGCTTCGTGACATTGCGGTAGCCATATTTTCTTGTAAATATACATTGTAACATCACTTTAGTTCTCAAAGTATATACCCAAAACCTTTATTCATTGAACTAAAAGATTAAAATTAGAAAAAAGCAGAATTTGACATTAACAAAGTTGCATTTTAGTTCTCAAAGTATTTTATAATTTATACCAACAACACATTGCACACTTGCCGGGCCGGGAAGAAACAGATTGAAAGCAAACATTGTGCAGAAAGTGTACTCGATCGTGTAACCACATGAACAAACTAACTCCACGATTCGGCACACCATGTTTCCATAGAGTTGAGAGATTCTTGTCGCCGGCAGCTCTCGCTGATGGAGCCGAGTCGCCGACGTTTGGACTGGTCGTCTGCAGCCTCTTCGCCATGGTCTCTCGATCCCCATGAACTCTGTCCTCGCACAATTTTTCATTGGCATCCACTTATTTTCTTTGCGGCTTTTGCTTGTCTAGTGTCATCCAGTTTGGTGGCATCTGTATTCTGTCGGCCAAGGAAATCAAATTGCGTCAGCTGAGTTACCACATCCACCTCCATGCCCAGTCTTTGGCAGCAATTGGCAGAGCCTAGGTGGTGGCATCATGGGCCATGGACCACAGTACCTTAGGATTCAGCCCAAGGTTAGAGCCACAGGTAATGTGATTCGGCCCAAGGTTCGAACTACAGTAGATGTGTTTGTTGTCTAACGTCATGGAGGTTGGTTGCATATGGATCGTCCAGTATTTTGGCCCATTACATGTAAATGTTGAATTGATGCTGGCACTCGATAGCTTCCCCAAAATGAAGGCAAAAAATGAATCTTGAAAAGAATCTTAAAGCGCACTGGCCCCATGGCCAGTGAGACGACCGGAAGGAGTGTTCTGTAGCAGTGACATGAACACGCTGCACTGCAATAAGGGTGTAAGAGAAACAACATACCCTGTATAACTTTTATTGCTCGGTAACAAGATGATAGGGCGGTAGCATCATTAGCAACACGAAACCACAGTTACTAGCACGTACGCATGAATGAAGAACAGCCTGAGCGGTGATCAGACACACGTACAAGTTTGTACCTTTAAGAATAGAACATAAAAGGGCAACCAACAGCAACACAAAACAACGAACCTCCACAGTTCACTGCACCATTATTCCTCCATCCGTCAGACATTGTCATCGCCAAGGACGGGCACCACGGCTGCAACCGAGACCGCCATCGCCGCTGGCGCCACCGCTGCCGCCGCCGTTGCGCCTCTGGGTGCCACTGGGCGAGCCAGCTGTGCCAGTTCTTCCTCGTCGTCGTCGTCCGGATCCGAGGTCTTTACCAGAGCCCCCGCGTCCCCTTCCACGGGCCCCAGCTCCGTCCTCTGCATCCTCTCCGCCATGGTCTCCATCCCCATGTACGAGAGGAGGAGCCACACGTAGGAGAGGTACTCGCCGCCCTTGCCCAGGCTCCTGCCGTGCAGGTACCCTCTGCACCTCCCGGCCGAGAAACAGAGCATCTCCACCCACACGCCCTGGATCACCTCCCACATCCTCGCGTCCCCGTGCTTCTTGGCACGATTCGCTTGCACCTCCTTCCTCTTCTGCTCCGCCTCCTTCTTCTCCTCCGCCGTGAGCTGCTTCTTCTCCTCCTCCGCCGCCGCCTTCCTCTTCTCCTCCTCCGTCGGCGGCGGCTTCTGCTCCGCCTCCTTCTTCTCCGCCGTGAGCTGCTTCTTCTCCTCCTCCGCCGCCGCCTTCCTCTTCTCCTCCTCCGTCGGGGGCGGCTTCTGCTCCTCCTCCTTGATGAATTCCTTCGTCTTCTCCGTGGCAAACTCCATGAGCTCGTAGGCGAGCGCCCAAGCTTTGCGAACGAGATCGGCGGGAAGTCTGCGAGCACGTGGGCGGGCGTCTGAGCTCGTTGGTGAGTTCCTCAGCTTCTGGATGATCTTCCGCGCGATCTCGTCCATGGCTGTCGGTGAGAACTTCTCCGCCACCGCCGCCTCCTCCTCCTCGTCGTCCAGCTCTGACGGCTCCTCCTTGAGCATTTCCCGGAGCTCGATGTACACGGCGCGGAAGAGCCCGCGCCTGGCGCCGGGGATCAGCATCCACGGCCTGGCGAACAGCAGGTAGGCCATGTAGTTGGAGATCACCCTGCCGTGCCGGGTGGCGTCGCCGCCGGTGTCGACGTGGTCGAAGTAGCAGAGCTCCGTCGCGAGGTGCCAGACGAGGACGCTCTCGTCGAATGGCATGCGCAGGCTCGCCGCGAGGGCCGTGCCGCCGCATCGTTCCCTCTCGAGCGTCCGCTGGCCGCGGCTGTCGTTGAACCGGCGGTAGTCGTCCAAGGATTTTATGTAGCCATTCGGCTTCCAGCCGCCGGCGACGTGGTCGTGGACGAGCTCGGTGACGCGGCGGGTGGGCTGGGGAGGCGCCGTGAACCAGAGCCAGTCCAGCTGGTCCTTGATCCCCAGTAGGAACGCGAGGTGCCTGATCCACCGGCGCCTCCTGTTGCGGGCGAGGTAGGCGATGAGGTTGTACTGTGCGGCCTTGTCGTCGGTCTCCGGCAGGCCGGAGCCCAGGACGACGGAGGCGGAGACGAGCTCCAGGGCGGCAGTGCAGCACAGCAGGACGTAGGTGACGACGACGTCGGCGCGGGCGTACGGCGAGCTCTCACCCCGGCGGCGGCGGGTGACCTCGAAGAGCCCGATGTCGGCGAAGGTCAGGAGCACGACGACGGCGCGCAGCACGCCGCCGTAGCTCGCCTTGTGCTTGGTGTAGAGGCGGTCGAACGCCCGGGAGACGTAGGCGCGGACACGGTTGTGCGCCTCCGCCCTGCCGCTCGGCACCGCCATGACCTGCAGGTTCTTGAGCCGGACAGAGTAGGGGTGGGCGAGGTCGACGAAGAGGTGGTAGGGCTCGTCGTTCATCTTGTCGTCGAAGAACTGGGGAGGATCTCTCTTCGCCTCGTCGTCGACGCACTTCCTCGCGGCTTTCACGTACTCGTCGAGCGACTTCATGTCCGTCGGCAGCGAGCCGTCGTCTTCTTCCATGGTCATGGTCATCAGTGGGTCGGAGGAGTTGGCGATGCTGGTGACGGTGGCGTTCCTGAGAGCCCATGGCTTCTCCAGGCACTTGATGACGCCGGGGACGAAGAGCAAGATCGATGTGCGCAGCAGCCTCTCGTCATGGAACCACCACGACTTGACGAACACATAGATGGCTATGGCGATCTGAGGCATGTGCAAATGTGAGTTATATGTAAACACCCGTGCTCCTGCGTGGGCTAGTAACTTACTAAGAGAACCATTAGACGTATACTCCCTTCGTCATGTAAGCATTTCTAAATGTTTCATGTACGAATTCTTAAGAAACAAATATAAATTATAAGAATTTTTTTCACAAATTAACAAAGTAGTTCTTTGGTTTTTAATCTCCTCCTCATGTTCTTTTTGATACTATCTCCCCCTTATGTTAACAGCTAGCGGCAGATGCAGGTCTAAATATAGGTCAGCAATCGGTGGGTGTTTGTTTCTTTGTCTCTCCTAAAATTTCTGTCACATCGAATATTTATATACTGATTAGAAGTATTAAATATAGACTAATTACAAAACCAATTGCACATATGGAGACTAATTTGCGAGACGAATCTATTAAGCCTAATTAGTTCATGATTTGGCAATGTGATGCTACAGTAAACATGTGCTAATGATGGATTAATTAGGCTTAATAGATTCGTCTCGTGAATTAGCCTCCATCTGTGTAATTAGTTTTATAATTAGCTCATATTTAGTCCTCCTAATTAGCCTCCGAATATTCGATGAGACATAAATTTTAGGAGGTCCTAAAGATCCAAACACCCCCTGATGTGTCTGCCTATATATATTGTGTCTGCCTATATATATAAATCTCACGTTTTCTAATATTCAAATGTTTCTATTTTAGAAAAGTTTGCATAAGGAAAATAACCTCTTTTACTTTTTTTTAAATGTGGTGAGTTCATATATTCCATTTTAGGAAAGTTTGAGGATTCTTCCTTTAAGACTAGATAATCTCCACTTAGATTTTCCCAAAAATCAATTTGGTCGAACTGTATATCAGCTGAAATCCAAAAAATTCAAGCTTGTAATAACATGTCTGCTAGCTGCACAGACTGACCTGAGACGCCGCGACCAAGAGGTGCCTTCTCCAGTTCTCGTTGTCCTCGATGCTGTATGCCGTGATGCCGTCCTGCCCGCCGAGGTGCAGCAGCAGGACGGGCGCCCAGAGTATGTCGAGGTGCGCGGTGCCGGCGGCGACCTCGTCCTTCTTGTGGCGGTTGAAGAGGGTGGCGAGGGCGTACACCGCCACGATGTCGCCGCCCTGGTAGGCGAGCCAGACGAGGACCCTGAACCAGTGCGGGATGCGGCGCTTCCGGAGGAGCGCGGCGGCGAAGAGGAAGTACTGGAAGGCGAGGCTCGCCAGGACCAGGAACCGAAGCTGCCAGTCCTCCCACCATTGCACGTCCCTCCAGAAATGACTACTCATGGCCGGCCTGGCCTCTCTCAAACCCTAGTGTGATTTGTGATGTCGATGTCTTCGCTCTCCCTGCCTCCCTCCCCTTCCCCTATATATACTGCGAACTGATCAGGAAAATGCTTCTCCAATACGCATTGGCTAGCTGCCTGCCGTGTTGTGTGGTACTTGCGCAGTGTGCTTGTCTGTCTTTTGTAAGATGTACATGTCCGTTTATTGTTTTAGAAGACTTCTTTTCCGAGACGCAAGGCACGCATCAGAACATCTTTAAATAAAGGCAGGGAATGGAGCTTAACGTAACAGGGCTCAGGCACACAAGTAGGAAAATTTTCAGACACCACCCTCTAGCGGTAAATTTGATTTAAAAAGTCGTTTCGTGGTATTTTTGCCGGTTCCTCTTTAGTCTGTATGTTTTCATGACTTATTTTGTAGACACTTGCTTAAATAAAACTACCCAAGGTGGCCCACACTAATAGCGATAGTGGAGCGTTTGCCTCGCTATTGTTTCCTTATAAAGAAAAACAAAACTGAGTGCTGATTTTCCCTTTTCTTTTGCTATCGTCTGATTTGGGATGGATTCGTGTTAGATACGCATGAAATCGAATTTGGATAACACTTTTTACCACAATTTAATTTGAATTCAAATACGAATAAGAATACAAAACGAATAGTTCAAATTCGGATTCGCATTTGGATACTTACTCGACTTATAACCTAGCGTCATAACGAGTATCAATTTTGCTTTATCGTGGTTTTATAATTGATCAAAAATCATGTTACTAGGGAGTAAATTATGCATAATACATAATACATATCTTATTAAAAACAACAATTTATTAATAAATAAATATATCAAAATAAATATAAAAATAAGTTTCCCATAAATATATATCATTTAATAATAAAATAAGTTGATTAATATATTTAAATATGATTTATTCATTTAAAAAATAATATAATGTATTTAAAATTAATATGATTAGTCATATTAAAATTAATTAAACTTTATCATTATATATCACTAGTAATATTAGGTTAACATAATTAGTTATTTGTTGTATAGATAAGTTTTTTAAATAGATTGAATGGTGTAAATAATTATTTATTAGCAATATTAAAATTAACATAATTTGTAATTGGTATTTAGTAATATAAATAAGTTTTATATGGCTTCATTGGATATTTTATTCTTTAAGATAATGTCGGATATTTCACATTTTTTTCTAATACGAATCTGGAACTAGATAGACAAAAACACTGAAAATCGAATCCGGATACATCCATTTGACATCCACATCCACATCCACATTAAAAATAAATATAGATATCCATACTATCGTGTTTAGTACGAATTCGGATAATTCGGATTTCAAGATATACGTATCCATCCCTACGTTTGATCGTTGATATTCTTTTGAAGAAAGTAGATGAGATGAGAAATAAATACAGAGTTGCATATCTTATTACTTTCATATTCTTTTCCTTTTCTACATCGTATTAATATTTATCCTTTTCCTTTTCTAGCAATAATCTAAATCGTATTTGACATGAATTCTTTCGATTAATCTATGCCATTAGATCTTGTGTATATTCTTCTCCTTTCTGATTAATATGGTAACTTCTTGGCCTTCTCTATCTTTTATGCTATACACGTTTTCATGTCCTAGTCGTGTCACATGGAGTATGAATTGTATATACATGCTATGGAATATGGAAAATTTTAATACATGTGGTAAGTGCAAGATGCAAACGTGGGTTCTCATGTGGTATCTGTATATGCTACGGGAGCACATAACTCCATGTAGCATAAACAATTTTGGCAAGGACTCTCCGGTATGATTTTTTATTATTGTATTTTTGCGATGATTCTAACATTGAATTTGGGCCATTGGATTATCATTAAAATGAACGGTGTATATGCTTTTCTTTTTTTCAATTAACGTGGTAATTTCTAGATCCTCTCGGCGAACATGGTGGCACTCCCTTATTAATATAATAATAGATATATGTCGGAGATTAGGAATTCAACTGATGGAGTTTTTTAGCCCCAATTACAACTTGTAACAATTAGGTTTCATGCACCCACAAATAAAAGTTTTAATTAACATGCTAATAAAGGAAATGATGCGGATTATGCAACCGATAGCATTTTTTTGTTAAGTCATCAGATACACCTAGAACAACTACACAAGTAATTCGACCGATCTGCTGCTTAACAAAGTATACTCTAGAAAGGAGTGCTTAATTTGCAACATAACAGGTCCAAATCTTTGTCATGGGCAGATTGTTGATAGCTGTTAGCACGCCAATTTGTGAACCACAGATCATCGTAGCTCTTCAGCTTCAGGCCTTCAGCTCATCCAGTGCCTGTAGGTGGAGCTCCACGTGGGGGTGGGGCCACGCACGCACAGGCCACGACCACCCTTGTCGCCAGCGTCGTGATGAGCACATCGCTGGAGGTCTAGATGCCTGGTTGCTATAGATGCAAGATTGGAAGGGAGGGAAGGGACAAGAAGAGTGGCTGTGATAGCCCTAGTAATTAAGCAACTAAATTAGAGAATCATCGAAGTGATTAAGAAACTAAATCAAAAGATTCAACAAAGGGATTAAGGAATAAATTAGAGCTAACTCCAAATAGCTAAGAGTAAGATCTAAAAATACCTCAGATTTTGAACCAAGTGTTAAAAACTCCCTCCTGTTGAGAATAACTTGTGAAGCAAATAAAAATAAATTTTAAATAAGGACTTAAACATTGGCTAATATAAAAGTGGTAGAACTTTCCAACTTGAGCAACCTTTCTAAATTGCACTTTTCTTGAAAATGAGCAAAGAGTGTTCCAAAATCAAGTAGACGATCGGTCAAATTTCAAAACCAACTCCAAAACAGCTTTGGCCGATGCTCTACCAAAGATCCCACCATCCAAGTTCCCAGCCCATCGAGTTTCTCATATGTGGCCTTTATGAAACTTATAGCGCATACCTTGTTCTCAAACTTTCACTTTTGGAGATTCAACCGTCTAATTCAAATTTCTAAGAAAACACATGTTATACACGACACCTTCGTCACAACACGCATCACGACCATCATCATGCATATTTAAGCATCATGAACATCCTTTTGTGCATAGTTGGCCATTATAAGCATCATTTGTGCATAAATGAATGTTTTGGCCATGCATTGTTAAGTGCCCAGAAATTCATCTTTTATTGGTAAAAAATCAAATTTGTGAATGAACCCCAATTTCTTCCATAAACTATGCCCCCAAATATTTTATTTAAATATTATACATCATTTAGTAATTTTAAATATTTTTACCAAATTTTTCAGAGGTGTTTGCTTGGGTTAAAAATTCATTTAAAGTTCAATTTTAGCTATTTTGTTTTGTCAATTGCGTGAAAACCATAACATATTTTGAGTTGATTCTTATTGCATTGGATTTTTGATGATTCTATCTTTACAATGAGTATTTTTAGGAAATTTTTAAACACTTGTAGCTATATCAAATAAGGAGCCAATTTGGCACGTTTTATGTCTTGGCCGAGCCCACTCGTCAGGTCATCTTCTCTTTCCTCATCACCAGGACGCACGCCGGTTGGCTATGCAGAGCTCCGGCACCACCTGGCCAGCGCCCACCGGAGCTCCCCTCCCCTCCAATGGCTGCGCCTGGGGTGAGTCACTCCGCCCGTTCTTATCCTCACCTCACCCCGGCTATATAAGCAACACCAGCCCCTCCAGAACCACTCGCTCCTCCCTCCCAACCTCCATTGCTAGTACAAAGCTCCAAGTTTCCCCAAGCTTCGCCGGTGATATCCATCATCGTGAGCGAGTCTCCGGTCGATTCCTCGCAGCCACGACACCTACTCGACGCCCCGCATCCGTTTTGCCCCTTCCCGGGCTCTCTCCCTCACCGTGGCGGCTCCCCACGATGGGCACCTCCATCCGCCGATCTGGTAGCTCCAGGAGGGCGCTGTTCCTCTCCTCGCCACCTACCTGCCCCTGCTGGTGAGCCTCTGGCCCCAAGGTGCCGCCCCTCTCCCTCCCCAAGCACGCCCCTTCTTTCCCCCATCGGCGGCCCCAAGTCCATGGCCATGCCGTGCCTTTGTGAACCGTGCGTGCTATCTGTTTGTGCGTGAGGGACTTGTGTGAACCGTGCATGCTATCTGTTTGTGCATGAGGGACTTGTGTGGAGAAGATGAGAGAAGTCTAGGGGGTTATGGGTGAAATCCAAGGACTTTTGCGTGATTAACTCGTAGATCCAAGGGCTAGATCATAAGTTTGCCTCGGTTTTTCTTTATTTCCTAGATCTAAAAAGACTGAAACTTTGGAAATTCATAGTAAATTTTAGAAAAATCATAAAATAGAAAATAAAGATGTTTTGGAATTCTTGTGAGTAGAACTATGCAGAAGAGTCATAGTATGATATGTGTTAGTAGAAAGTTCTGATGTTTTTATTTATTCTTTCAAAGTGCTTTTAGAAATCCTTTTAAGTTGGTTAGACGCATATTTTGAGTTGTAGAAGTCCAAAGATTGTGATTCCAGTTGTGTTAATCTTGTGATGACACTCTCTAACGAAGAAAAATATTGAACATGCTAGTTGTGTACTGTTTTTTATCATGTTTTGATTTTATAGGTAATTTTGCTTGTTTTGCTTGTCATTTTCATATCAAAAGTTGTGGTGCTCCAATTTCTGTGAAATTTTTATAGTAGGCTATAAATAATTCTCTTGTGCTGTGGTAAAAATTTCATATTTAGTGGTGCATGTATGAGTGAGTTATTGATTTAACTTGTTTAATGCTTGTTATGTGATTTATAAATATTAGGAGTGTCTAAATAGAAATTTTGGTTCCACTATTTTTAACATATTATATGGCTATGTGTTTATAGAAAATGATGATCTTTAGAATTATCTTGCTTTTACATATTTTCTTGCATTAGCAATTTGTCTTTTTCGTAGCAATTAAATTATACAATCTGAGCATGTGAAATTTTACAGTAGCCATGTTTTGATATCATCTACCACTCATAAAAATCTTAGCCCCAAACTAGTTGTTCTCATATGGCACTAAAATTAATATATATACATGTCATTCTATGGAAGTTAATAACAAATAGGCATATTCCTAAGCCATGAGATGCTACTTTAATTACACCAACCTTGTGAAGTGTAGTTGAGCTATATGGATGTTTGTTTGAGCTCTTGAATGATATGTATGAAATCTCTGTTGGGAGAAACACGTGAAAACCAACAATATGCTACCTTCTGAAATTTGGCTGCATGTGTACTTTTATGGTGCAAATATTTTCTTGATGCAAATGATGTTTTCTATAAATGTGGTGAATACAAAAGTTGTAGGTAACTTTATAATGTATCTTGTGTTAAATTTTCATGACCATAGGCCGGATGGTTTGGGAGTTATAGATTTTACAAGTTCATTGTCAAGTTTTGCATACTCTCTATACCGGTCTGAATGATTGTGTTGTTTGAATTAGCTAAGCTTTGAATCATATCTTGGAGATAAGAGAATAAATGTAGTGATTTTCATGAGATTTTAGAATTATTAAAGATCACCCTTTTTGGTGGTCTAAATCTCCAGTTATGAGCTTGTGAAGTGGAATGATAGAATCTATCCTAATCTGGACAGAGATGTCTTCTTTGTGATGTTTGACCTGGTTAGCTTTGGAATTAGCTTGAGGTGTTTATAAAAAAGTTGTGCAAGGTTTTCTAATATTTCTAAAAATTCTATACCCACATTGTTGTGAAAGCTAGAACTCAACTTATTGATGTCTAAAGTTGCATGCTAGATTCAACACATATTTTGGATAGAATTGTTGCTTTGTGTGTTTAAGGCTAAATAACTGTTGAATCACCAAAATATGAGAATAAGAAAGTTGTAGATAACTTAATAAGCTTTCTATAAAGTTAAGGATCATGCTTGTTGGATGATTAAAAGTCCAGTTATACATTTCTAAAGTTCATATTAGTTTTCTGTCCTTATCGGTACAGACCTGAGATATTGGCATATTTGATCATGTTAACCTATGAATTAGCTTTTGGAATGAATAACAAAGTTTTAGATAATTTCATTAAATTTAAATAAAGTCTAGGATCAGCCTTGTTGGATGCTTATATCTCTAGTTATGGTTAAAATAAGTGACTACTGTGCTGCTGTCCAGATTCGGTGTATGTGCTTAAGTTATTAGCTTTAACTTGACGTTGCCTTGTGTGTTTGTTAGTTAGCTCATATCACTATTAGAGTTAACTTGATCTACCTGAAGATCTTATAAATGTGTCATATAATGTTGGTCAAGCACTTAACTAATAAATGGTCATGTATGCATGTTGCTACAAAATAACCTTGTTGCATAGCTTGCTAGAACCTTAGTGATGTTGGTGTGTGACTTGCTTGTGCATGAGTAGTTTAAAAATAAATGTAAAATACTTTGATCACCTTCAACTTGCTGGTTGTGTGATGCACTTATGTATGCCATGTTGATATGCACCATCACCCCTACTTCTTGTATGATGCTATGCTTAATTAGCTCTTGATTGTTAATTGCTTGCAATAGCTTGACTTGAGTTAACTACTGTGCCATGCTTGTTAGGCTTGCTATCTCTATGGTAGAATTGAGTGATAGTTAGTTAAATAACTTGCTCTCTAAGTGCTTATGTCTTGTGGTGTAACCTTGTGCTTATCCTGAATGCTTTTATGTGATGCATCTCATGTTACCATTCTCGTATCATGCACTGC
>NC_028457.1:29830331-29933707 GCF_000263155.2 Setaria italica | reverse complement strand
TTGCTTGATTGCACATTTACGTTCCAGGAGTTGATTGAAACCGTAGATGCATGAACTTAGTATCCTTGATTTGAACACTAGTATATTAAGTCGAGTAGTTGCAATGCTTAATAGGACTTGGTAAAAGTCGAGTGATCGCCTGTCACTCGCGAGTTATAGGAATTGAATGCCCTTTTCTTTCGTTGCAACTATAAGGATAACGGGCGGGTCAGGGTTCTGTGAACTGTTTTTGGTGGTCGGTGGATTGCCCTGTCTGTCTACATGAAATTGGACTAAGGTCGAGATGTGATAGTGTTCATGATCAAGTGTTTGAAAGTATTAATCTCATACCTAGTATGGGATGGGGAAGCCTAGTACCTGATTGAACCGGGACGTGAGCGGATCGCCCCACTGTCTCTGGAACGGAGTTCTCTTGAGGCCGTATGTGGTGACAAGTGCGGTCATAGTACGGCGGAGACCGGGTCTATGGAGCCTTGTACCAAGGGAAGTGGGCCCGACACGGGTCTGGGAATTGATGGGGACGGCTGACAAATGAAGCGACCACTCGTGCTGCGCTGATGTTGTGGGATTAGATTCACCATGCATAGTTAAGAAATTCAATTCGAATCGTCTGCCTCTCACAGTTTGGGACTTCTTGATCACTATGCTGCACTGAGTAAGAAGTGGAACAAAGGATGATGAATAATACTGATGCTTGATTAAATTTCTTGTTCAAACATGCTTGCTTAGAATAAATGCTTACCTAGAATGGTTAATCAACTAGAATCTGATGCTAAAACTTAAAAGTAAGGACCTACTTTAGATGCTTTTGGCAAAACAAACCCCTCAGCCAAAAAGCCTTGCGTGTCTAGGAGTCGGTGGAGTAGTTACCACCTGACGGGTAAGCGTTGTTTAGTATTAGTATACTCAGCCTTACTTGTGGCACATCTTTTCAGGTGATGTTGATACCTCTGAGTTTGCTGCAAGTGTTCCTTTGCCTACCCAGCTTCCTCCGGGTTGGACGGTCGAGTGGGATCCCTCCTCGGATGACGAGGACAGGGATCATTGATGTCATGATCGACTTCTTCATGATATCATGCAACAACGTCTAGCTTCTGCTTATTTATTTTTGCTGCTTGAAAACGTTGTAAACTATATTGAATTTCGAACCTTGTGTTGTAATAAATCACTGCATTATGTTTAATTCTAGATGGACTGTTGTTATCTCTGCAACCCCTCACCTTCGTGTGAGCTTTGCTTTCTCGATCCTGCGTTAAGTGGTTTATCGGATGAAATCCGACGGACGACCGAGTTGACTTGATTAAAGTACATAGTCGCGTGTCAGGCGACATTAAGTGTGCTTTAGCCGAGTTAATTTGGGCGATTCCGCCGTAGTGGCGCCGCCGTTGGAGTAGGGAACGAACCCGCCGCATAAGATAGACGAGGAGAGGTGGGCTTTCAGGTGGGGAACGGTGGCGGCTGACTGAGATTGAAGAGAGGAGGTTGACCGTGTGGGTTTGGAGTATATAGATAGGGTTTTGCCTGGCTAGTGGGTTGGGCTGCATGTTTTACCAGGCCTCTTTCATCTCTACAACTAAAAAATCTGGAACGACGACCAAACATTGCAGTACCGCGCTTCGCTCGGTTTCGATCCGCCAAAAAACAATTTTGAGCCTCCGATCATCCACCCGATCCTCCTCCTATCCTCGACCGTCCACTGCCTCCCGCATCACGCGCCACACGCAGCAACCCCCGCCCATCCCGCAATCCCTCGGCTCCTGCCGTCTCCCCTTCTCCAACCAAACCCTAACCAGGGTCCTCCTCCTCCTCCTCGATGCGGCAAGGGCGCGCACCTCTCGCCGCCACCATCGCCTCCAACTCGCCTCCGTTGCCGCCTCCAAGGCCTCCGCCGCTGTGTCCGCCGGCACGGCGGCGCCGTCTCCTCCAACCCACGTGAAGAGGAGGCCCCTCCTCGTCGGCCGTGCGCCCATGGTTCACGTGGCACCCGATGAGTGAGAACGGATCGCCCATCACCGCTACCTCTAAGGTTCATCAATCGTCAATTTATTCATTTGATCTTGCCCTGCGTTCTCCAACCTGTGGCGTTGTTGCTCTACGCGATCCCGCTGCCAATGTGCGCACTGATACGTGGCCCTGCACCCTCCAACCTGCGACATCACCCTGGGAGATGTGGAGCCGGTACGCTTGTCTTCCTCCACCGTTCTAGGAAAAGAATCACCATCAATGTTATCACCATGCAAGGGCCATCCATTTTGCAACCCTAAAAAAGAGAGAAATCCTAAAAATTCTCAAAAAAAGCAAAACATCTTGCCATCAATAGGTAAACTCAAATTATCATAGTCATAGGATTATGTTTTATAAAAAAATACACAGTTGGCCATCAATAGGTAAACTCAAATTATCATAGCCATAGGATTATGTTTTCTTAAAAATTGCACATATATGTTATTATGAAAAATAGCTTAAAATAACCCGTAAATCTATATTTAAATTACCCACATCTGCCATTATGTAAAATAAACTAAGTTAACCCTAATCTTCATCAAAATTACCCACTTATATCATTATAAATAATATTTAGAATAACCCCCTAAATTTGCGACTAAATTATCCACTACTAATACTTAAAAGATAACTTAAAGTAACATTTGCATCTATATTACCCATACATTTGTATCTATATTACCCACACATGCTATTACTAAAAATAATAATGAGGAAATCCTACATTTGAATCCAAATCATCTTAAACAATATTTAAAATAACCCCCTAAATTTGCAATTAAATTACCCACCGCTAATACTTAAAAAATAACTTAAAGTAACTCTTAAATTTGCATCTATACTACCCACATATGCTATTATTAAAAATAATATGAGGTAACCCTACATTTGAATCAAAATTAATTTAATTAAAAATACACACCAATATATGTTTCGAAATCGACTATTTCTTACACTATTGGTATATGATATAACAATTAAGGTGTATAGGCATGATGTGTGCCATCATTTATAAGATATAGAGGAAGTGATGGGAATATAAATTTCTATGTTAAATTATGGCTCAAACTTAAGATCCATTAAACAAATTCAAGCGCATATCTGTGATGCAAAATGAAAAGTTAGAGCTTATAAATGTGGATAAAAACGTTATAGAGTAATTACTAACTAAAATCTATCACAATATGATGAATATAATAAGTATATATCTATATAAGTATTGTGTTTGAATATTTAACAAATGAGAAATAGCTCAAGGTAATAGTTTTGTAGTAATGTGGCCTTATTTTTTTTCATTGGAGACTCCGCATTAGTTCTCACAAGACACGCTAGAAACATCAGTCTTATAAACTCTAATAATTATTTCATTGGTCTATTATATTTTCTAAAAGTTACCCACCACTATCGTTATGAAAATATTCTAAAATAAACCGTAATCTATATATAAATTACCAAGATTTTCCATTATAAAAAATAATCTAAAGTAACCCCATAATCTTTATCCAAATTAGTCACGCATATGATTAGAAAGCATAACTTAAAATGTTATTCTAAATTTATGTCTAAGTTACCCACGTTATTAAAAATATTCTAAAATAAATGCCTAAATCTTGATCTAATTATCTTCATATGCATCAGGGACGGAGCCAGGAATTGAGTAAGGGTGGGCCTTGTATAAGACTAGAACTAGTAAACCATACCAAGTTGTAGTCACATATATAGTAGTAAGTAGTAATATATATATTTCACAAATCTTAACTAAAAGAAAATTACATATTTATTATCCTAAATTTAGCTCTACGACTACCAGCAAGATCATAGGAAATTTGAGAAAAGAATACTAGTGACTGTTAATTACTAGATAAAAAAGAATACCACTGGATGATTATGGATTACGGATTACCTGCTGCTTCTGGTGGCCTGACCGCCTGACAGACACCTACAGCCTACAGGAGGCAATTGGGACGGCAAGTCGGCAGCCGGCGCCTGGCTGTGTCAATTTGGGACGGCGGCGGCGGCACCGGCGCGGCCACGGCGGCACGGCGCAGCGTCTCCCGTCCGGCCTCCCACTCCGACTGTACGTCTGTACCAGCGTGGCGATGTCCACGAACTGGCGAAGCAAAAGAGAAGACGAACAGTCGAACAGGCGAGAAACGAAGGAAGCCAGGAAGGCTCGACGCTTCGAACTCGGAACAGATGAAGGTACCAGCAGCAATTACATGTTCGTGTAAATGGGCTGCTTCTTATTGGGCCTCAAATACACAGTATACAGTTAGCGTTTGGAATGAATGTGAGGAGCCAAACAGCAATTACACACATGGGTATTAACTATACACTACAGGACTAGTAACACGTCAGGGGGGGCTGCCACTGTATAGAAATTTTCAAAAATAAATTAATATATAATTCTGAATTACCTATTCTAAATTACCTATTTGTGTCATTATTTCTGTCATTGTTAATATAGAAATACTTGGTGAAGGTATATAGATATGAAGAGTGTCACCATGTAGACCATTTATACATGTATGTGAGGAGTGATGAAAAATATTGATTTTTATGTTAAACACAATGTATGGAGGTGTGATACAAAATGAAAAGGTGTGAATTTTGATGAAGAAGTGTATAGAATAATTATTAATTAAAAATTAATCACAACTGGATAAAGATAAGTAAGTAGAAATCTATATGAGTATTACGTTGAAGTACCGGAAAAAAATGAGAGAGTAGTAGGTAAATAATTTTGATTAGCTGAGAGTTTAATTTCTAAATAATTTTCAAATACAATAGTTTTTAAAAATATTGGCCCGTGCGGGAGCACGGGTTGATGGACTAGTAAATTCTAAATAACAGTGATTCAAATGCAATAAAAATGCATTTGCGGTTTATAAGAAAATTGAAGTCAAAGTTTCAAATCTAAAACGAAGGGGGTGTTTGGCTACACCCTCCAAAACTTTAGTACCAGTCACATCGGATGTTTGGATACTAATTAGGATTATTAAATATAGTCTAATTATAAAATTAATTGCACAAATGGATTCTAATTCGCGAGACGAATCTATTAAGCCTAATTAGTCCATGATTTGACAATGTGGTGCTACAGTAACCATTTGCTAATGATGAATTAATTAGGCTTAATAGATTCGTCTCGCAAATTGGTACAGGGTTCTGCAGTTAGTTTTATAATTAGCTCATATTTAGTCCTCTTAATTAGCATCCGAATCCAAACACCCCCGAAATCTACCCCGCGTTCCTTTCATGATTCCATCCTAGCTGCTGCAAGTAAAGGTGGCGCCAAATAGGATGGCCTGGCGTGCTGTTGACTGATTGGCCCCTGCTTTGTCTAGCACATCATGCCATATCACAAAGTGGCAGTAGGTAGCGGAAGAAGCAGCAGCCGCCAACATGCAAAAATCAGTGGTAGCCTGGTGCCACACAGTATAGCACATAGAAGCGACTTGCTGGTTGACTTGACCTAAATAGGCGTGCAAGTCACTCCGACAACCCACATGTTCGGGGTCACTGCACTGTTGGTTTGTGACCACCAAAGAATTTTGATGTGTCTACAACCCCTTCATTGGTTGTACTCCGCCACCACCTGACCTCGCCACCACCTTCGCCAGGCCTCCCGCTGCCAGGAACCATCCCTCCATGGCCCGCCCCAAACCCAAAACCTCAATCTCCCCTCCTCCATCCACGCCGGCTCGCCGCCACAGGCCTCGACCTCCTCTCACAGGCGGCGGTGACTTGCTGCCAGTCATTCCGCGTGCCTTCTGCCTCGGCCGCATTCACGTTGGCTTCCTCTCCCCGAGCTCTGCCTTTGGACGAAGATTATGGATGGATAAGGTCGGCGTCCTCCACACGCTTGGCTACACGTCTCTGTACATTGCTGGGGGGATATGCGGCGCACGCTTCTTCTTTCTAGAAGTACACAATGGAGTTAGAACATGTGCCCCTACGCACTGCATCACGTGCTGTCTGCAGGGTGGCTTCTTCCATGGGATTTTTAAAAAGAAAGTTACCCCCTTACCATATGCTATATGTTTGAGTAGAAAACGCAGAGTTAGTTGATACCACTTAGTTTAATTTGGAAGGCAAAATCGTTCTTATTCAAATCTTACAAAGTATAATTTGGCTCAACTAAACTACTGTTCGTTGCATTTTGAAGTCCAGTCCAGGGTATAGGCGGAGACTGCCAGTCAACGGGGGTCCCAAGTGAAAAAGCAAGTTGCACAAACAACAAATGCAAGTAGCCAACTAGGGACTAAAAGGGGCTACAACTTTGTCGTCAGTGCAATGATCACAGAATGTGGTGTGGATGTGTTTGCTAAAAACGAGCCATACAAAAACATAAAGGACCCACCACTTTATGAATTTTATTTGGTGATAGCTCTTTTAATTTGAAACCACGAGGAGATCGAGACATATATGTGAAACATAAAGGAGTATTTAAGGGGAGGGACAGAGCAGGAGGTTGGGCATCGATCCCATCCCCGCCACTGCAATAGAAAGTAGCAGTCCAGGCTCGGGAGAATTGAAGGACGATGAGTGAGTTGATGAAAATGGATTTCACCAAAATAGTGAAGACGTGGGAGGAGTTGCAGCTGCGCATCCTCGTCCTCGCAAGCCTCTTCATCCAGTGCTTCCTCTTCGTCTCCGCACCCCAGCGTAAGCGCCGAATCCCAGGTTTGCTCAGGTTCTTCATCTGGCTGGCCTACCTTGGCAGCGATGCTGTAGCGATCTACGCGCTTACCACCCTCTCCGGTAGCCAAGAGAAAGACAGCCATCCCGGCCCGCAGGTTTTGTGGGTGCCAATCCTCTTGGTGCACCTGGGCGGGCAGGAGGCCATAACTGCCTATAACATCGAAGACAACGAGCTATGGAGGCGGCATGTCCTGACAGCGGTGTTTAAGGTCAGTGCACCGTTCCTCTTACAACTACTAGGCACAAACTTTATAGTATTAAGCACTATCCATCTACTCCGCATTTAATTCCTCAAATGTTTATGTGCACATTATTCATGTGTTGAATTGATGTTCTCGAATGAACTATATTGTGTTTCTTTGATAATTAATTGCTGGAGGAATGTGATGATGTTTCGATTAATAGGTGTATTTACACAAATGGATGTCGTTTCAACAAACATGTTTTCTTTCATGAATAGGAAATATTTCACAAAGACATGTCCTTTTATGAATATGCATGCTTTTCACTGAAATATTCATGCATGAATGTATACTTGGAGTTAGTTTGTCCGAGATTAATAATGGTAGAATTGGCTAATTTATAAGCATATATAGAATAACTCTTGCCCAATTGGCTAATTTAGAAGCATGTATAGAATAATTGTCGCTTCGTGCTCCTTTCTACAGACGTGTGCAGCTACTCGATCCCACCTATGTATCCTATGATATAGGACGTACCTGGCCGAACAAAGAGTATGTATGTGTGTGTATATAGATGTAGGTAATTTAGATACATATTTAGGGGTTATCTTTTGTGATTTTTAATGATGGTAGAGGTGGGTAATTTAGATGCAAATTAGGGGTACTTAGATTATTTTTTTCATAATGGCATAGGTGATGGTTACTTTAGATTATTTTATCAATGGTGTAGATGAGTAATTTTGAAACAAAGTAGGGATTATTTAATTTTTTAGTAGCATAGGTGGGTAATTTAGAATTTTAGACGAAGATTAGGGTTACTTTAGGTTATTTTTCACAATTGTAGAGGTGTGCATATTTAGAAAGCTAATTTAGCGTATTTTTAATAATGGCATAGCAGGGTGATTTTTAAGAAAACAAAATAGATTCAATGATTATTTTTATGGATTATGATTGGACTCTACTAATAAATTGATGACCTTATATTTATATTTTTTCATAATTTCAAAGATTTATTATTTTTTTTCTAGCGCATCTCAAGAGGATTAATGTAGATGCTTCAAAAAAAGAATCTACTTAGTACTCCCTCCATCCTTAGCATATAGCTACTTTTGGTTTGTACTAAGACAAATATCTTTAAGTTTGACTATAAATAGCAAATGAACAAAAAAGATTGACAACATAAAAGTAATGTCATTAGATTCAGCATAAAACCCACTATCATAAAATGTATAGTCTTTTTTATTTGAAATAAATTATTGTTAGAGATATTTTTAGTTAAATATAAAAATATTTAATTTAGGACAAATATAAAAGTAGGTGCATATGGGACGATGGAGTAATGGTAACACAGAACGAACTCATAAATAGATGCCTGTTCCTGACACATATGCATCTGCCATTCAGTTTCTAAATAGAGAAAAGAGGGTATCTAAAATCTAAGCCCAATAAATCCAAATATTTTAGTCTAGCTGGCAACCAAAACACTAGCACTTTGGTTATTAGAATTATCCGATAAATTACATGAATCACATCTAATCAATAAAATACACTTACAAAACACTACCCACTCCTTTTATAAATACTAGTCTATCAACCTATGCTCCGGCATGGGCTAATATTTTTAAAAACTATTATATTTGAAAATTATTTAGATATTAAACTCCTAGCTAATAATCAAATTTGTTTACCTATTACTCTCTCATTTTTGTTAGATATTAAGCTCTGACAATGTATAGATGTGTACATATCTTTGTCAACTTGTGATTGATTTTTAATTAATAATTATTTTATATACTTTTTCATCCACATTCACACTTTTTTTCATTTTGTATCGCACCTCCATACAATATGTTTAGCATAAAAATTAATATTTTTCAGCACTTCATCACATAGATATATAAATGATCTACATAGTGTCACCCATCATGCGTATATACGGTAACTTAGTATTTCTATACAATGACATAAATAGGTAATTTAGAGTCATATAATTTAGTTATGCTTTGTAACTATATGCATGAGTAAATTAGAAGAAGATTATAGCGTTACTTTCGATTATTTTTTATAATGGCAGAGCTCGGTAATTTAGATATAGGTTTAAAGTTTATTTTAGAATATTTTTGTAATGATAGTGGTGGGTAACTTTTTAGAATATATAATAGACCAATGACTATGATTATTAGAGTTTACATGATTGATATTTGATGTTTTTGATTTTTGTGAGAATTTCTATTATTTGTATTTTCTTCTCGGGCGTCTCGTGTGAACTAATTCGAAGTCTCCATGGGGGAAAAAATGAGGCCACATTGCTACAAAACTATTACCTTGAGCTACCTCTTATTTGTTAAATATTCGAACACAATACTTATATAGATATATACTTATTATCTTCATCCGATTGTGATAGATTTTAGTTAGTAATTACTCTATAATATTTTTATCCATATTTATAGTATTTAACTTTTCACTTTGCATAGCAAGTATACATTTAAACTTGTTTAATGGATCCTAAGTTTGAGCTATAATTTTAACATAAGAGATCCAATGGCTATGATGATTTGAGTCTACCGATTGATGGCTAGATATTTTGCTTTTTTGTGAGAATTTTTAGGATTTCTCTCTTTTTCTAGAACGTCCACCTAGGATCTAGGTGGCTTCACCTAGAGGTTTCAAAAAAAGCGTCCAATTAATAATAGTAATATATGATGCTATGGCACTGTCACTTAGGACAGGCACATGCATGCACTTTAAAAAATGATTTGTAGATGCACCCCTATATTTTTTTTTGACGGTCTGAAAATTCATCATTCTCTCCTCAACTGTCGGTGGGCTCCATATCCTGTATCTTCTCATTCCCTCATCTCTCCCTTATCTCCTTCCGTTATCTCCTCCTCTCTCTCCTCTCCTCTCCTCTCTCCTAAGTGGGCAGGCGGGCGGCGCGGCTCTGGCACCGGCCCGGAGCAGTGGGGTGCGGGGCGGGCGGCTCTACGAATGTTTGACTTTTCGCTAGGAAATGCAGTGGAGCGTCATCCACCCGCAATTATAAATATTGCCATCCCAACACTTACAAACTCTTGTTGTAGTACTGAGCAGATCTTAATAGTATAGTGTTTTTAATCATCGTTTGCATACCCCACTAAATGTATAGCTTAGATTCTCTTACCTTTAAAGAGTCCATCCACATATTCTCACCGTTGTCGCGCTGTATGACAGGTCACCGTCGCTATTAACGTGTTTGTCAAGTACTACCCGTGGTCGTCGTCTCCTGACATCGGAATCTTCGTACCAGGACTGCTTTTGTTCTTGTGTGGAATTACCAAATGCGTATGCAAGCCATGGGACCTGAAGAGAGTGAGCATCAACAGCCTCGTTGACGACTCTTCAGGTCCAGCAGAAAAGGGTGAGATCGATTCGCTTCACGAGTACCTACGAGCCGCAATGCTATATGTCCGCCAGGCCGACCATGGCAGCCTACAGCCATCTGATGGCGGTGACGGCGCTTGTAAAGTAGACGAAGTTTGGAAGCCCTACAACTTGTGCGTAGACGTTGCACCCCCGTACCCCGGCCGGCTTAGCTGCCTAAGACACCTGGTGCGTAACCAAGACGAAGCCCATCGCTTGGTGCAGTCCGGTCTCTCTGCAACCTTCGATCGACTCTACACCAAGGAATCACTGAAGCTGCATGACATCTCGCCTTTGAACATGACCAATAACGTCGCCATGAACCGCTGGAAGATCCTTACCTCGGCTGTTGGTATACGGACGGTAGCCGCACTTGTACTGCTGTGGGCGATCGGTCTGTTCTACCACAGTAGTAGTCACGCGTACAACCACATCGATGTCACCATCACATATGCCTTGCTATGGTCTGCTCTTGTTATGGAGTGTGCCATCCCTGCCGTGATGGAATCCGTCGACAAGATCAAGCGATGGCGGCTCAACGCGAACCGGTGGCCCGATCAAGTTGCGCAGTACAACCTCGTAGGGTACTTGGCCCGGAACAGGAAGCACTCGTGGCTCATGAAGATGGCGACCTGCCTGGTCGGCACGGACCTGCTCGACCAGCGCTGGTGCATGGAGTCCTCCAAGTCATCGCATGAAATCACCAAGCTCGTGCATGGCCACGTCGCCGGAGGATGGACGGAGGGTCACATAGCGGACGCGGAGGCATTCAGGGCCTTCAACGACTGCCGGGGGCAGTGGACTCTCGACAAGGAAGAGGCTCACACCACATCGAAGCACCTGCGATCGAGCGTGTCGAGGCCGTTCGATGAGAGCGTCCTCCTCTGGCACCTCGCTACCGACTTCTGCTTCCACCTCCACCGGACGGCTTCCTCATGCGAAGCTGCCCGCCGCCGGAGCAGGGAGATGTCCAACTACATGGCGTACCTCCTGTTCGTCAACCCGGAGATGCTCATGCCCGGTGCCCGGCGCAGCCTGTTCAGAGCTGCCTACGGCGAGCTCGCGGACATGCTCGAGGAGAATCCACGACACACGCCGCGGGACGAGGCTGGCCTCGCCCACAAAGTGATCCAGCTGGTGAAGAGGGATACCGAGGGCACGAGCATCGTTCACCAAGCTTGGAGCATCGCCGAGGATCTCATGGATTTATGCAAAGACAACGATGAGAAAATGTGGCGGGTGATCCAGGGCGTGTGGGTGGAGATGCTCTGCTTCTCCGCCAGCAGGTGCAGAGGGTACCTACACGCCAAGAGCTTGGGCACGGGCGGGGAATACCTCTCCTACGTCTGGCTCCTCCTCTTGTACATGGGGATGGAGACCTTGTCGGAGAAGATGCAGAGGACGGAGCTGTACGAGGACTGCACGGCGGCCGGCCGGACATCAGCTGCAGCAACGGCCAACAATGACCAGAATGTTTGACAGAAGGTTACCCTACGTTATATTTGTCTCGGATTGTCTCGTCGATGGTCTCGCCGCTGCTGCTCTCTTTTGCGCCACTGTGTCTGTGTTCTCTGCCCATGCGAAACGTATGTCCCTACCTGCTGCTTGCAGGGTAAGTGTAACTTGTGGTTATGAACTCCTAGCTATATGTGAACGTGTGGTATTACCACGTATTATGTTTGTGTGTCTTGCTATGTGTGCAAATGTTTGTGTACTGTCGCTGCTTCATCATACCTTAGGACAACCACGTAAAAATATAAGTTCAAAATCTGCCAGCTTGTTCAACGATCGTAGCTAAATACTGCAAGGCTTGTTAGCTTGTTCGCTTCATGGATGAAGTCTCAATGCCTTTGTCGTTGTGTGCAGTACAACTTTGGCCAATTGATTGGAAATTTGGTCTTTAATCTTTTGTTGCTTTGAAAATTTCGATGTTGATTTTTTTGGCTGCTGATTGAAATCAGGCAGTTCGTGGTTACCGAACCCGAATTTTCAGGTACGCGATTCTAATTATTTCATGCAAACTTCGGGTTACAGTTTTCAAAACCTAAAATTTTATGCTAACCCCTACTTCACGTGGAGGCTTCAAAGGGACCTCCAATAAGAAGTGCAATAGAAGTGAGAAATGAATTAAGATATTAAGTTGTACTCCCTCCGTCCCAATATAAAGGACGTTTGAGGGTTGAAAGTTTTTTTCAAAATAAAAGACGTTTTAGCCCTGGCAGCCTGTACGTAGTAGGGGAGTCAGCACCTGTCAATGTCGTCCACTATATGAATTAAAGAGAAAGCAAGCTGCATCAAAAAAAAGACAAACCAAGCGATGGGAACATAAAAAAATCTCGGAACCTTATCTCCTCTTACGGCGGGCACGCACAGCATCCGTCTCCACCTCCGCGAGCTGCGCGAGGCCGCGCTCACGCCGAACTCCCTCCTCCGCAAATCCTCCTCCCTCCTCCGCGAATCCACCTCCCTCCTTCTCCGGTGTGGAAGGCAGCGGCGGCCTCCGTCGATCTGCGCGGTGCCGTCGTCTGTTGGTGCCGCGGTGCCCTGGCGTACCGTCGGCGAGCCGACGACTGCGCCCCGACGCCCCTCCCTCCCCATCTCCTCTCCTCGTCCCCATCTCCTTCCATCTCCACCGCCACCACATCTCCCAGTCTTCGATCTCCCTCCGCCACCCCGTCAACTACAGCGCATCAGGCATGGCTGGCGCTGCGCGGCGCCGTCGCCGTTTCCCTAACCGCCTAGCCTGGATCCGTCGCCGTACCGGGTCGAAGCAGCGCGGCGCAAAGCTGAGAAGTAGCAACAGCGAAAGCGACGACGATGCGGCCTCTAAGGTCGCGCTGAAGGTGGGGGGCGGCGGCGATGCGGCCTCCAAGGTCGCCCTGAAGGTTGGGGGCGGCGGTGATGCGGCGTCCAAGGTCAGCTTGAAGGTTGGCCGCGACGGTGATGCGGCCTCCAAGCTGGCCCTAAAGGTGGGGGACGGCGGCGATGTGGCCCCCAAGGTTGCCCTGAAGGTGGGAGACGGAGGCAACGACGGCAGCTACGATCCCAACACGGGCACCTGTGGCTGGGATGGGAGCCCGAAGCACATCGTGGAGGTGGGGGGCGGCGACGACGATGATGTCAGCTACTCTCCCATTTTGGGGTGCTGCAGCTGCAATCTGATCCGAAAGCACCTTGTGGCGGAGGAGGACGGCTGTGAAGGCACCTGCCCTCACCACTTGGGGAGCTGCGACTGCTGTGGGAGCCCAAAGCACGTCGGACATGGTTGTCTGCGTTTGGACGCAGAGGGACAATTGTACGTTCTCAACTCAGAAGCTGAAGATAGTGAGCTGGAGGAGAGCTACCGTCCAGTGCTCCGCCGAGGTCAAGGGGCCTTTGGCCGTCGACTTGCTGCAACCGGTGAGGTGGCCTTGGAGGCAGGCACAACCAAAGCTACCACTGATGCCGGTGGCGAAATGACCGAAGAGATGGTGCAGTACATGGAACAATGCCTTACCGGCATCGAAGAGGCCAACAGGGAAGTCTTTATCCCCTCGATCAAGGTTCTCCTCACTTCTATCTACACCCATAACTAGTTCTGATGCCTGCATATTATCTGTACAAATATGTGCTGCTTTTGTGTGTTTTCGCTTTTGGGTATGAAGGTACTTGCAATTTAGAACTATATTTCCGCTATTTGATTTCCGTTATGTGAACATTAAGAACTATATTTTGTTAGCTTTTGGGACAGTTATGATTTCCGCTATCTGAACATTAAGAACTATATTTTGTTAGTTCAATGTCACCAGAACAACGCAGCATACTGTTATTTTTGCAGTGAAGTAAATATATGCACGAACAGATGGTGTTTTTAGTGGCAGAAAATGCATGAACACGATTAATAAGTAAGTAGGAATTCAGAGAAACCAAACTAGTTTTTATACATGCAACAAAAGGCTTTCCTTCGCCTCCACTAGGATTACAAGATACTAAACATATTTACAAGTACACACATCACAATAGCAGTACATTAAGCAAAAGCTAGACATCCATATTGCATTGGTGCTGCACACTTCAAAAGCTAGACATCCATATCCCATTGTTACTGCACACCTCAAAAGCTTAACAAACAATTCGATTAGTTGTTCAACGACTCAATTGCCTTCTGAACTATCTCCCTATCGCAACTAAGATATTTGGGAAGCATGCCTGCTGCCTCCAGCCTCGGCTTATTCATGTGGGGGATCTTGTACCTATTCCCTCCATTATCTTTCATAACTTCAATCATGCATCCTTGTAGCGTCAGGAATACCCTATTTAGAATAACAGGGTTGTAGTGTTCATATTCATTGATCACATTTGCGATGATGTCATCCATATTTCTAGATGTCGTTCTATCCGTCATCGACTGAAGAGATGCAAAGAAACCAAGATCTAGGCAATTCATATCAGGAGAATTAGCAGGTTGATTCATTATGCGTATATCCAGGCCGGTATGGGCAACTGCTGTTTTAAAATCAGGATCATCGGCATGGATATGTGAGGGAGCATTGTCCTGTTGTATCCAAATTATCTCGTTGGCATCTTCTCGAGGCCAACGAATGCGTATAGCTTCAAAAAGTTTTGTGATCATATAAGATCTCATTGTTTGTCTATCAACCTTCATTGTCTTCGTGATAGGTGTGCCCCTAGGCCTATTGTCGCTTCTTCTTTGTGCTGGTTCCTGAAAGTAGAACGATTCTTATGAGAATATAGTTGTATTGATTCTTATGTATCGAAACAAGAATAAAACATGGCCGAGAATGCTACCTCACGGACAAAAGGTCAACAGCCTAACTTGCCATCAAAATAACATCTACCTTCAGCATCAAACCTAGGCTGTGTAATTCCAGAATAAAACATGACTTTATTAATGTTATTCTTGTTTTGCATTGTCCTGTGGGGGTCTTCTTCGTCTGGAGCCATGTACATCTTCTTATTCTTTCTTGTCCCATTGAACCACTTCTCATCTGTGTGGATTATATTTTTCATGTGTCTGAACATGGGATTAGTTGGCAGCGTACTTGGTTCTAGCATAGAGAGACACCACTGCAGCCTAGCCTTTTTATTTGCTTCCTTCAAATATGGCTTCAGTGAGTTGGAGTGTCGTCGTAGCAATCCTTGCCTGAATGCCCTATGCAGATTGCTTTTATGGACACCTAGAGCATTTGCAAGTGACCTTATAGTACCCCTTCTGCTTAGGGGAATATTTGGAACTCTAGAGACATCCACTTGAACTTTTTTACGGCCGCAGTTCTTAGGTTTCAAACTCTGAACATCAACTGGTATGCCCTGTGCCCAACAATTTTTTGCTCTCTTCCATACACGTTGTATGGTACGTACACGGACATTGTACTTTTCAGCAATAATAGTTGTAGTGTTTCTTTTTAATTTTCCATTGTTACTGCTCCGAAGCAAATCTTCAAATATGTCTTGTCTTTGTCTTTCTGTCAAATTCCTGAAGCTATGTGGGGCCTGATCATGATTTGCTTGGTCATCATCTACACCATCATGTGCTTGCTCATCCTCTTCAGCATCATGTGCTTGGGCATTGTCTTCGTCGTCATGTGTTTGCTGATTCTCTTCACCATCTGAGTCCGACAACTCCTCTTCATCAAAGGCGATGTCTACAGTTTCAGCGTACACGCCAAACACCTCTATAAGGTCATCCAAGGCATCTTGTTGACCTGGATAAAAATAGAACTGATCAATACAAATCGTTTTGGACTTAGAGCTAATAAATGTGTTGTAGGACCTTTTTATTTGGATCACATGCTGCACAGCTGCAGATAGACACACAATTAATAATTTTGCCTAGGATGTGCACAAATGCATTAAATATGATTCTTTTTAGCAAACATATGTGTATGCTCAAGTCACTAATTGGAAATAATCACCTGTCAGCAGGTTGTCTTGTTCACTGCCCTGTTGAGGAAGATTCAAGTCAAAGGGATGGAAAACATTATGAACCGGTGCATCATCAAAGAGGCCAGGTAAGGCATCTGCTCCACCACTAAAGGCATTCTCACATGCTACAAAAATAATTTCAGGTGACAAACATAAACACACCACTTTATTTGTGCTACTGAAATGAGCATTCTAAGATAGCCCTTTAATTGTAGAGAATTGATGTTCGTTAAATATCTTGAACTCCTGGAAATATTCACCTGCATGTATGCTTCCTTCTTGTTCATTTAAAGAAAATGGACGGGCAGCTGTCAATTGCACTTGTGAGTTATCCACCCCTATGAAATGTACTCCCTGTCAACACTGTTTATTTTGGACAAGATGCTAAAAAAGCATTTGGTATACCAAATTTTTTGTAGAAGCAACAAAACATATGGTGAGGTTAGATGCAACTCTTAGTAGATTAAAATTTTTTGCACTTCTATTGAATCCAGGAAATAACCTTAGGCTACACCAAATTGAAATCCAATAGGAGTAAGGCATCAAATTACCTTCACAAAATCAGTTTAGGAGATAGAGAAAAGACAAACAGAATCCAAGCAAACTCATTTTAGGAGTCCAGGAAGAGAGAGAAAAAGAACAAGAGTCATCATACTAAACTGCATGTTGAAGGAGGAGGGCAAGTAAAGAATCACCTCTTTTTATTTCCCTTGCACCAACTGCTTCCAAGGGATCATGGATACTCCTATCTTGTTCATTTGCAGGTGGCTCGTTGAGATCAGGCCCCTCATCTCCTTCCTCATCTAGAGTTGCATTCAAGTCAAGGGCCATGGCGAGTGAATGGTTTGGAGGAGTTGTGGGCAGTGAGGCAGTAGCTTTAGTAGCCCATAAGTTAAATATGGCACCTGAATGGCTATTTAAATTTGTTTGTGTTGCTTCTCTTAATTTTTGGCGCTAAGTTTGGTTCCCGCCAGCTGTAAAATTATGTTTTGTGAAATGTTCATTTGTTTAATGAAAATTGTACAAGCAAAAGTAAGTGAATGCACTGTGATGTCTACACATGTAATGATTGAAATTGTAGGGGTATGCATGTCATTTGGTGGTGGCCTTGGTACTCCCCCAAGAGACTAAAACGTCCTTTATATTGGGACAGAGGGAGTACTAGTATACACTCCAATCAACAATCAAAGGAAAACAACATTAAAATAAGAGTAAAGTACATAAGTGGTTCTCAAATTTATCACGCTTTACCATCTGGTCCCTAAACTTACAAATTGCAGATTTTGACCTCCTAGCGGCGGAGTTTGGAGACATCGAGTTCACCAGGGTTTCGGCCAGTCGCTCTGAAGGCTTCTAGGAAACGACTTGTGGTGCAGTTAAGTTTTTGGTGGCAGCTTCATAGATGGAGGAGATACTGGGGCTGTAGGGTGGTATCATACCCCTTTCTGATGGCAATACAAAAAACAGATATGCGGCGTGGAGTCGAGGCAACGAGAGCGAGGAGTGGAGTCTAACAACGGATGTGACGAGGCCCTGCGCATTGTGTTTTTGTGGAGATGTTTGCGAGGCAGCCTTGGAGAGGTTCAAATTTGGTGGAATCATCCTATTGGTTTAGGGTGTGGTGCTATGGCGGCACCATGGCGATGGATCCCGCTTGGTAGCGACTTTCTCGGCTGCTTCCTTGTGGTTTCTAAAGATGTTGAGCGGTTACTATATTTTTGGCTACTACATGTGCACGACCTGAAGAAGACAATGACCTGGTATTGCGGTGGCGGTGGTTGGCCCTGCATAGCAGCGGCTAGTTTGGCGTCTGCCGGGCTACTTGAAGGTGAAAGAAGATCTGCGGTGCGACTGATAATTGTGGTGTACGTGACTGGTAGTATTTGCGTTATTGTGGCGGTGGACAAGTTGGATGGAGCTTGTGGTTGCTGAGTTGTTCATTAGCTTAGTTTGTTCTGTATTGATGTCCCAATCCACTTGGGTATTTTTTTTGTTGTTGTTGTACTGTCCAGTCTGAGTTGTTCTGCTTTTTAATATAATCGGGTAGCTATCCTGCTGGTTCATTTCAAAAAATACATTTTTTTGTCCCTACCAAAACATGAAAGCAGGTTACACTAGGTAGTCCAAGGAGCATTATCAAGTTGGGACTTGGCATCAAGAAGGCTGCGGACACAACTAGGCAGAACCAGCGCGAGTGCTAGGAGATTGAGAAGACTGTGTCCCGTGTGTGCCAGCTTGTGGACATGCCCATCCAAATAGAGATGCTACGCCACCCTGCGATGAGTGGGGTACTGGACGACCTGGTGGAGAGCCTCCAAGAGGCCTTGGAGCTAGTCACGGGCTGCATGGAGAAGAGTGCTATCTATCGCTTCTTCAAGGCCGGTGGCATGGCAAAAGAAGTTGCAACGGGTGCAGGACCATCTTCTGCGGAAGCTGATGCTCGGTACCCTCCCCACAATGACTTCACAATCACTCACTATGAAAAGTGCAAGTTTCACTATAAAACATGAGCATCCGTCCCGAAACTTAGTACCGGTTGCATTTTAAGCTAACGGCTAGCACCCCAGGAGGCTCCCGTGGGGACCTTTACTACCGGTTGGTGCTCACAACTGGTACTAAAGGGTACACATTTGTACCGGTTGGGACCCCCAACCGGTACAAATTTGCCACCCACCCAACCGGTACTAATTGGTGCACATTAGAACCGATTGCTTTCCTAACCCGGTAATAATGTGGACCCTTTAGTACCGGTTGGTGCCCCCAACCGGTCCTAAACTTCTTCCTATAAATCCCCTCCTTCCTCCTACCTGAGCCATTTCTTCCAACTCGAGTTTTACCCTATCCATGGCGAAATAGGGGAGATGCTGCTGGATTTGTGATCATTTCATGGGGATTTCACTCATTCAAGTGTTCTAAAGGTTAGGAACTTCATCCTCCCTTGATACATGGTTAGTATATTCAAGTGTTCTAAAGGTTAGGAACTTCATCCTCCCTTGATACATAGTTAGTATACTAAGTTTTATGCTTTAGAGATAGAGAAATTTGTGATTTTTAGAGTAAGCTGCAATGGAGAAATTTTTCATTTATATGAATGTGTTATTTAGAGCTCATATTTGTTTTTTTAAATATATGTACCATTTTGAGTAGGAAATTATGTTAAATTAGAAAAAAAAATCTTGAAGTAGCTAGAATTTATATAAAATCATGTTAATTCTTAGAAAAGTATAAAAATAAGTGAAAATTATATTATGTTAATTTATCAATTACGTTATCACACTGTGAGAAATAATGTTCATTTCTTACCAATTCAAGAATTTTTCTATATTCTCTAGCTAATTCACCATTTTTACTACAATTTTTAACTAATTCATATACTGCAGAAATAGAAAAAGAATTAACCACAGATCGAGCTTCACCCTATCAAAGGCGCTATAGGGGAGGTGATGCCGAATTGAAGACCATTTCTTGAGGATTTCACTCATTCAAGTGTTCTAAAAGATAGAAACTTCATCCTCCGTTGTACATGGTTAGTATACTAAGTTCTATACTTCAGAGCTAGAGTTGTTTGTTGTAGTGTATCATGTTGTTTGGGTCTGAAATTTAAATTTTTGTATTTCTATCTAAAGTTTCAGCAACATTTCAATTTTTACTTATTTCATATTTTTTATGTTTTATTTATAATTGTATAGATGATCAGAATAACTTTGGTTCGGTAATATTTTGTAGATGGATTGGCAATGGATGTACAACGCGGACAAACGTTCCTTACAGTACATTAACGGCTTGCATGGTTTTCTTGATCAGGAAGAATCCAACAAACCACCGTCCGGTTTCATTTGTTGTTAATGCAGAAATTGCAAAAATGAGAAGGATTACTCATCCAGAAAGACTATTCACGCCCACATATATAGTTCTGGATCCATGCCTAACTATTTTGTTTGGACCAATCATGGGGAAAGAGGAATTATGATAGATGATGATGAAGAAGAAGAAGAAGATGACAACATTCCTGACTAGATTCCAATAAGTATCTTTGCATATGCTCCAATGGGCGAGGCTGAAGAAGAGATGGGTGAAGCAGAAGGTCCTATCAATGATCTAGGTCATGTGTTGCGAGATGCAAAGGAAGATTGCGAGAATGTGAAGAAGTCAAAACAATTTGAGCGTATGTTAGATGATCATAAGAAATTATTGTACCCAGATTGCAAATAGGGGCACAAAATTTTGGGTACCACACTAGAAATGCTGCAATAGAAGGTAAAAAATGGAGTTTCTGACAAGGGTTTTGATGAGTTAATGAAAATCATAAAGAATATGCTTCTCGAGGGAAAAAAATTGCCATCCTCAACGTACGAAGCAAAAAAGGTTGTTTGCCCTCTCGGTTTGGAGGTACAAAAGATACATGCATGTCCTAATGACTGTATCCTCTATCGCGGTGAGGAATACGAGAAATTGGAGGCTTGTCCTATGTGCAAAGCGCCGCATTATAAGATCAGGCAAGATGATCCCAGTAATGTTGAGGGACAAACCATCAAGAACAAAGTTCCTGCGAAGGTAATGTGGTATTTCCCTGTAGTACCACGGTTGAAGTGTTTGTTCAAAAACAAGGGACATGCAAAGTTGATGCGTTGGCACAAAAAAGAAAACGTAAGCAAGATGAAATGATCAGACACCCCGCTGATGGGTCCTAGTGGAGAACAGTTGATAGAGAATTTCCCGAGTTTGAAAAGGATGCAAGGAACATACGGTTTGGTTTAAGTATAGATGGATTCAATCCATTCGATGGGTTCAGTAGTGGTCATAGCACTTAGTCTGTGACCTTATGTATGTTCAACTTTCCGCCTTGGATGCGCATAAAGCGGAAGTTCATTATGATGCCGATAATTATCCAAGGCCTAAAATAACCTAGCAATGACATTGATGTTTACCGAAGACCGTTGGTTGATGACCTTATACTGTTATTGAAGGAAGAAGGTATACGTGTGTGGGATGAGGAAAAAAAAGAGACTTTTAATCTACGAGCATTGTTGATTGTAACCATCAATGATTGGCCGGCGCTCGGTAATCTGTCTGGATAGTCAAACAAGGGATTCCGATCCTGCACGCACTGTTTAGATAATACTTGCATCATGTATTTGAAACATTGTAGGAAGGTCGTGTATATGGAAGCATTTTGAAGGGGAGAAAGAAAAACGTACTAAGCCCATTCACTGTAATGGTAAATGTGTATTTTTTATGATAAAGGATGTGAGGGTAGTCTTTGGCAAGGGCTCTGGTAGCCAACCTGTTCCGAACGACGAGGACAGACACGCACCCATGTGAAAGAAGAAGTCTATATTTTAGGAGCTACCTTATTGGGAAATCCTTCAGATCCGTAATGCAATTGATATGATGCACCTGATGAAAAATCTTTGCATGAACGTGCTTGGCTTCCTGGGTACATATGGAAAGGCAAAGGATACAATTGAAGCGCTTCGGGACCTGAAACGTATGAAACAATGAGATGGTCTACATCCGAAAAAGAAAGACAATGAGCATTACTTGCATCCTGCCGGTTACACTCTTAGCAAGGAAGAGAAGGAAAGCATGTTTGAGTGCTTGAATAGTATCAAGGTCCCACGCTACTCCTCGAATATACAGGCATTAATAAATTTTAAACAAAAGAAATTCATAAATCTAAAGGCCCGTGACTGCCATGTCCTGATGACACAATTGTTGCCTGTTGCACTAAGGGGTATTCTACTAGAGAATGTAAGAATGGCAATCATGAAGCTATGTGCATTCCTTAACATGATTTCTCAGAAGGCAATCCATCCAAACAACCTACTAAAGCTGCAGAATGACGTGGTGCAATGTCTTATTAGCTTTGAGATGGTCTTTCCACCTTCCTTCTTTCATATCATGACCCACCTTCTAGTCTACCTTGTTGAAGAGATTTTTATTCTCGGTCCTGTATTTCTACACAATATGTTCCCTTTCGAGAGGTTTATGGCAATTCTGAAGAAGTATGTTCTTAGTCGTGCCCGTCTGGAAGGAAGCATCGCAAAAAGATATGGAACAGAGTAGGTCATTGAGTTTTGTGTTGACTTTATTGATGACCTGATTTCGATTGGAGTCCCTGTATAACGCCACGAGGGGAGACTGAAGGAAAAGGGCACATTAGGGAGGAAACGCCATGAGTACACATTTTACACCAGAACCCAAGAACAAAAGAGCACAAACCAAAATAGTGGTGTCCGTATAGATGAAATAGACAACAATGGAAAAAAAGATAGATACTATGGTGTCATTGAGAAGATACAGGAACTCAACTATGGACCTTTGAAAATCCCTCTGTTTCAGTGCTAATGAGTGAAACTTACTAGAGGAGGCGTAACGACACACAACTATGGGATGGCAATAGTGGACCTCAACAAAATTGGATACGGAGAAAAACCATTCGTACTAGCCAATGACGTGACTCAAGTTTTCTACGTGAAGGACATGTCAAGCAAACCAATAAGGAAGGGTGCTAATAAGTCAGATGACCAGCCAAAGCGCCACATAGTTCTTCCAGGGAAAAGAAAATCGTTGGAGTTGAGGACAAGACTGACATTTCAGAAAATTATGATTAGTTTGATGATCTTCCTCCATTTTCAGTCGAGGTTGACCAAGTATCCTGTTAGCCAAAGAGGACGCTCCATACTTACATCGAGATCACAACCAAGGGACATTCGTTAAGAGGAGGGTTATTAACATTCCATTAGATGATGTTGCGTAATGTATTTGAACCATTATGTTGTGTTTTTGGTTATCAACAAAGGAATTAATGTAATTACCCTATTACCCTTAATTATGAATGGTTAGATCTTGTTTATACTTTATACCACTAGGTGGTGGAATTGTACACCGTAAAAAAGCTCCTAGTTTATAAACCAAAGTAAAAAAGAATAAATGTAATAACCTTTGTTGCCCCAGCAAGGCTGGCTTTAGTTGTAGAGTTAAATTTTCTGGTCAATTCCTCGCTCTGCATTCGACGTCACTTAAGCACATATCTCAGCATTTGACCTCACTTAAAGACTTGGCTCTGCATTTGACCTTGCATTTCCTATGGACGTAGATGGCCTTGATAAGTTGCCATCTTCAGTGGACACAAGTCTTCCTTTTAGATAATATGTCATCGAACCATGAATCTGAAATAGGAGGAAAAATGAATGTCAGTGTGATGCAATAGATGTTAAATAATGTAAACCATATTAGCTCCTCATCCGTTGATTGGAGTTAGCAGTCTCTTCAATTCAATTCAGCAGTACCTCCAATTCGAATAAATTGATTGAACAATACTATTTGCAAAAATATCACCCTATTAAACAAGGACTAGTTTTTGCATAGTTAAAATATTAATTATTTTAATTTTTTAGTACCATTAAATATTAAACAATAAATTTACGTACAATTAAACAAGTACATGATTAATTCACGGTAAACATGTTAATAACATTCTTCTAAATTTTTGCATGGTTATCTAGTTTTTCGAATTTTAAAGTTAACATAAGTATTTTGACCATTATAATCTATTAGTAAGTTAAAATAATAAATTTACCATGTTTGATATTTGAACGCATCTAATATAAAATGTACATCTAATCCACATGAAGCTACCAAATTATTTTTTCAATTTTTATATTGTATCGATTTTCTTCCTCCCTAGTAGTCTTTTTAGTTTTTCTAGACACACCTCTATTTTGATTCATATAGTCATCGCACTTCAACCTTGCATTACAATGAGATTAAAGCAGCATGTCATGCTCTGCTGCCATCGGCGCCATCACCTTTGTTTGTTGCTTCCTCCTGCTGTCCTGCAGCTACGCCCTCTCCATGAACTCCGCCACGGTCTCCATCCCAAGAGAATGGCAGGACGACGAAGGAGAGAGAACAGTTTTTTTTTACCACCACCTGTTTTTCTAATTAAATGGATCCGTATAGAGTTGTGAGGTGATTTGGGGATCTAATTATAGCACCGCGTAGAAAAATTAATGGAATCAGATTTAAGGCTGCTGTCAATTTACTTTACAAATCCTGCTACCAGACGCTGTTTCATCAATTTTTTGTTTAAAATAATGCGGATGAATACACTTCAAAACAAATATCATAATTTTATCTGCTTTCAAACTTATCTTTCAACAGAAAATGGGTCCTACTAGAATTTACTGTCCCATTTTAGTACCTAATCCATACCGTTAACTTTTTTAGATGAAAAACTTTTTTTTTACTGCAGGAAGTGACATGAACAGTTGAAAAGATGCAGGTATTTTCGCTAGGAAGATCTGACAGTTTTTTAATTTACCGCGCTGCGATCTCGTCCGTTCATCTCTGATCGAGTGGCACCTTTAGCCATGCCCGTCTCCACAAGACCTTAACCCCCCGAACTCATCTTCCTCCTCCCCCTCCCGCCGCCACCGCCGCCGCCGCCAGAGCCGACCATGCCGGGGGCCTTCCACTCCCTCCTCCTCCCCCTCCAACGGAAGCGCAAATCCAAGCGCCACCGCAGCCGCAATCACCCAAAGGAGAACAAACCCAAGAACCACCTCGCCGCCGCCGGAGACCCGTCCTTCCACCTGAAGAGCTCCGCCTCCGCCTCCTCCAGGGACATAGGCTGCCTCGTCCAGCCACTCGGCAACCTCTTCCTCGCGGCCACCCCTCGCGCGAACCTCCGGGACGCGGGGCTCGGCGCGCTCCGCCCGCTCCCGGACGACCTCCTCCTCGACGTCCTGGGCCTCCTCCCAGCGCGCGACCTCGCCGCGCTCTCGGCGGCGTCCAAGGCGCTCTACGTCGTGGCCGCCCACGACCCGCTCTGGCGCGCCTTCGTCCTCGACGAACTCGGCGGCGCGTTCGACTTCGCCGGGTCCTGGCGCACCACCTACATCGCCGCGGCCTCCGGCGGCCAGCCCCACCTCATCCCCCCGCGCGCCCTCAAGATCAGGGGCTTCTACTCCGACTACCTCTTCCAGAGCTGGCTCTGCGCCAACATGGAGATGCGGCACGAGTGGCTCGCCCGGGACAACATCGAGCGCCGCCGCGGCATATCCGTGGAGCAGTTCATCGCCGAGGTCGAGGAGCCCAACAGGCCAGTGCTGCTGGAGGGGTGCATTGATGGCTGGCCGGCGTTGCAGAAATGGAGCAGGGAGTACCTACTGGAGATCTCGGCAGGTAAGGAGTTTGCGGTCGGACCGGTGAGCATGACACTGGATAGGTACTTCAGGTATGCAGACAATGTGCAGGAGGAGAGGCCATTGTACCTCTTTGATGCCAAGTTTGCAGAAAAGGTGCCGGAGATGGGGAGGGACTATGAGGTGCCGGTGTACTTTAGGGAGGACCTGTTCAGTGTTCTTGGGGAGGAGAGGCCGGATTACAGATGGGTTATCATTGGACCAGCTGGATCAGGGTCGTCGTTCCATGTTGACCCGAATTCGACATCAGCATGGAATGCTATCATTAAAGGGTCCAAGAAGTGGGTGATGTTTCCACCTGAGGTTGTACCACCAGGTGTCCACCCCAGCGCAGATGGAGCTGAGGTCACCAGCCCTGTATCTATCATGGAGTGGTTCATGAACTTCTATGGGGCTTGTAAGACCTGGGAGAAGAGGCCCATAGAGTGCGTGTGCCGAGCTGGGGAGGTGGTTTTTGTGCCTAATGGGTGGTGGCATTTGGTGATCAATCTTGAGGAGTCCATTGCCATTACCCAGAATTATGTGAGCAGGTTAGATTTCACAGTGCATACTGTTTCATTTTTTTTCTGCAGTCATGTCATATACATTGCCGTTCACAGTCAAGCAATCATGTATTGAATTATTTCTTTTTCAATATTGGCATATAGTTGTACTCTTCTATAGGTATGTTTTTTTTTGTCATACCGTTTCACAAACTAGTCAGAATTAAAAGGGATTACAGTGCTCGATACTGACACTGGTGTTCTATGCTAAAACATATTTTTGCTCACAGGAAATATGTGTGTTGATCGTGTGAGCTTCAACTTAATTACTTTATCTCATTTTAGCCTTGCAAAAGATTTAGGTCTCCTTGTCATTGTACAACTTATGGGTTCATACACCAAAGCCCCTTGATTTAATCCAAAGTGTCGTGTCTTCAGTGTTGAATTTATCAGAATTGTCTTTTGGACCCCAACATTACCTAAAAACCCAAATCTGCTGGGCCATGATATTTGCCCTTAACTCGCAAAATTGAACTAGTGTTTAGGATTCAGACTAGAAATGGAGGAACCATGAAGCCAAGTTCTTTGTGTGGGAAGCAACCTGTGTGCAATGCAGATTTCTTCATCGATATAGCAGAAAATTCTTGACTCATTTCTAATTATGACATGGACACTGTCAGCATTATGCAACTTATGTGTGAAGTTTTGTGCTATTTGCATTTAAAAATTTAGATTATGAATGATGATTTGCTTCTTCCTTTCCCTGCAAAACATCCAGGAGGAATCTGTTGAATGTTCTTGACTTTCTCAAGAAGCCCAATGCAAGCGAGCTTGTCTCGGGGACCAAGGACAGAGTGAACCTGCACGACAAGTTCTGTGGTGCCATCGAGGCCACTCACCCTGGCATGATAAATCAGCTTCAGCTGGAGGCACAGCAGAAGGCTGCTGCTCGGAAGAAGCAAGCATCATTCTGGGATTCCGCTGCCGATGCCAAGAGCGGAGGATTCAAGTTCTCTTTCTGAGTTTCACAACAGCTAGGTTCGAATCATGTGTGAGTGGGTCCATTTTTTTTCTTGGTAAGAGTTCAGCAATTTTGTTGGTCCATTTCACTTCCCCGTGTGCATCGTGGGAATTTTAGTGTACAAGATTTGTGAGCCTTGCTATCGGCCGGTCACAGGGAACCTGGCTAACTGATTATCTGATTTGTGCAATGAACTGCCATGTTAACGTCATCCTAATTCGGAAAGGGTCGAGTGCAAGAAAAATCGCATTGCTGTTGTACCGTGTAACCTGTAGCATGATACAATTAAGAATCAGTTTTTGAAGATTTTTTTATGGCCGTTTTTGATGAATTTACAAAAGAATAGTTACATTGTTTTCATATATTAGTAAAGGACAATTACATTTGTTTTCATATCATGTACTCCACGCAGCTTCAGGCATTTCGGGTAACAATCAGGCACTCGTGCAATGGAAACGGGGGCACAATTGCTGCTCAGACTCGCTGTCGGCCAGAACTGTGGGAGTAGGGGGCCTAGTGGCCATTTGGAGCTTCTATCTCTTCAGAATGTTCAAAGGTATCACAAAAGTGAACTTTGAAAGTCGCAGGCGACACATCCGTATGATGTATATTGCAACAAGATGTAGAGCTCTCCTTAGTGTGGAGCTTTGAAGTACACAGTTGATAATGCATCTGATCACTCCAGTGTGTAAAGGTTACAGGCTTAGATGCTGATATGAATGCTACAATTGATCCTAACCCCCCAGATTTAGAATCTGAAATCTGTACACCTATTCGTATTCCCATTCTTCTTTTGGGAGTTTCAGTAGATGACCGCTGAGATGAATAAGTCCCAATTCTAAGCAAGACGGATGGCATAGATAAGACAGACAGCAGCTCCAGATCATGCAGAATCCTAACATTTGTGAAAAATCAGCCTTCTGAAGAAGAAGAAATTGTTCTATGCAAGTGTTCTCAACCATCAAAATTTTTGCTCATGAATAGCCCAAGGTGCTTCAATTTTTGCCTGAAACTGTACTATGCAAGTGTTCTCAACCATCTGAGTAGCCCAAGAAGACCAGCATCTAGAACTGGAGATTTTTGCTCTAGTCCTGGAAGAAGGGCCAAAGCAGTAAAAAGAAATCATGAGTTACAGCCCATCCTAAAAGTTTTGTTCATCAAGTGCTCTCGCTAACACCTAGCATCAAACATGTGGCAAATCCTGTTTTACTAAAACATTAAACTATCCCTGCTCAAGGACAGGCACAGTAGAAACTGAACTTACCAACATCTGCTGCAACTCGGTGAGCACACATGATCCCTGAGAATGCTACAGCAATGACACCTTGCCCAGGAAAACAGCTGTCGCCAACACAGTAAAGGCCATCTATTGACTGTAAATTGAGAACTCCAATTTCAGTTCAAGAAATCTTATAGCATGGTGAGGTCATCCAGTACACCGAGTCAGAGTCACCCAAAGGAAGATGAATTCTTAAACTTACTGTAGTGTTAAAAGGCATTGCCAGTAAGCCCTTTGGTTTACCCCGTGGCATCGGTCCATATGTACCATCATTTCGAGCAAGAAATCTTCGGTGAGTTTTTGGTGAGCCTACCTGGTGAAACAAAACATGTTTTGCATTAGAAGAGTTGCAGGTAGTATCGGTCAAAACAATTCCATTAAATTTTACTACATAGTATCAAAAGTAAGCGCCACAAGTCCATGAAAATGTCTGCTGTATTATATATTTCCATACTTGTGATGCATGGAGCTCAATATTTTTGAACTCGGAACCCAAACTCGCTTTAACAATTGCCATCAATGGAAGGTCTGGAGACCATACTATAATTACTAAGTATGGGTCATTTGAAAGAGTTTGTTCAAGATATTTTTGTCAGTGGTCGTTACTATCCACAGGGTGTTATCATAGTGATTATGATTATGTGCCAACCTAGAAAGTAGAAACATCTCCACATACTAGAAACATTGGACTATTGTTGTGAGCTAAGTCTAAAAAAATGACTACACTAGATGGACTGCTGTGATCCATAATCATATACATATTCACGTATATGCTAATCTTCTGTTCGCCATCAGATACTTAAAGTTGCTAGGAAATACTTCAAAGTTTATACAAGAATTGATCAAAATCAAACAGTTTCAACATATGTCAATAGAATCACAACATGGAAGGCAAGACGATACCTCTTTGAGGACTATTGAATCTTGAAGACCAGGAAACAACTTCTTTTCAAGCCTTCTGATAATCTCATTGGCCACTACCTCTTTTTTCTCTTCATATTCCTTCCTCGAAAGACCCTGCCAAGAATGAAAACAAACAACCGTAGCATACATGGTTTCTCAATGTTGATGGAATTTGCATTTCAGCTATAACACTGTCCTTACCTCCCAATCTTCTATGCCTGCGGTAGTAAATATATGAAGTATATGATGTCCTTCAGGAGCTAATGATGGATCAAGAACTGTGGGGATACTAAGAAATATGCTTCCATAAGGCTTCTCCAAATTATTCCAATCATCCTGCCAATTAAACATCCAATTGATACAGACACACACCGTTGATGCAAAAAAAAAAGGATGCCACTAATGTCCAAAACTCTTAGCTGCATACCTCAAGTACAAAATGATGGCAGTCAGTGCCAGCAGGCAAGACTGAGGCTTTGACACCCATATGAATTGACAGGAAGGATGGCGCCTTAACATAATTCTTTTGGAAGTTTTTCTCCTCTTCTGGAAGCTCTTTGTCTTTCAACAGCTTTCCTGTACATTCAAGAAAAGGGAATTAAACACTGCAACAGGTGAAACTGAAAGAGCTAGTTTTCCCTGCTTGGAAGTTCCAATTTAACTTATATGTGCAGAATTACCAAAAGTGTCCCATCTTGTGGCATTTGATATCACCGTTTTAGCAAAGAATTCCTTCCCATTTGATAACCTCACACCAACCTGCAGTAGAGAAGTGCTCAGCTAAGATACAAAGCTCAACATAAGTACAGGTCTTTATTCTTTAAGTCGGTAAAGATGACTCACAGCTTTCCCATTTTCAAGAAGAACGTTGGTTACATTCGCCTTGTAACGGATTTCACTGCCCTTTTCAACAAGGCCATCTGCCAGGGATGTCGCAATACCACCAACACCACCAACTGGATAATTAATCCCCCCAAAGTGCCTATCGCACAAGACCTGTTATATTGACATTGAGATGACAGGAACTTCAAACAAATTGAGACGAAGATCTTAAAAATTAATATTGAACTTACCATGCTTGCGTTTATCATGGGTGTTTGCAAGGCATTGACTGTGCTCACAATAAAACACTACAGAAACAATTAATTATCGTAAGTCTTCAACTAAACTATAATTGACTGAAGATCACATGGCTAAAGAGGAAAACATGAAAAGTGAGTCAACTCACAAATATCTCACACCTCAGCATCTATGAAGGAGAGTAGCTCCTGATCTTTTATGAACTGGCGAGCGATATCCCCAGCATTCTGCGGTAAATAATAAGCTGAAAAGAGATAAAAGTGTGACTTTGTTTGCGAATATGATGTGCCATTCGGATTATTTTTCTAACATACAGCCAATAATTCTTTCATTTTATTTGAGATTACATTTGCTCCAAATAAATTTTAGCTGATTCACTATATAATTTCCCTGTAGAGTGTAAAGAGTACATTTTCAATTTGAATACAGGGCTGCAGTTTGGATACCTAGAGTTAAGCATTCTAGAGGCTTCTGGAAAAATTGCCCGAAAAGATAAAGGGGCTCTTCTAGGGACTTCAGCTCCAATGAATTTAATGAATTGAAGATCTGTTGAAATGCGATTGTGAGATAGCAGTCATAACTTGTAACATTGCACAACACAACTGTAACACAACAGTGACAAGATATGAATACAAAGCTGGAGGCAGTACCTTCCAACATATTCCGTAGAACTTAAGGATCCCTTCCTTCTCATGAGGGAATTTGCTGATCAGTTCATTGATGAAGTCTTCATACTTTCTATGCACAAGGACAGAGAGATCCCCAGGTAGGTGGAAATGGACCGTAGAAGGGTCAGGTAGGACTTCCATCTTACGCCCAACTGCTTCCAGTGCTTGTGTGATCAAATTCAAGTTACCCTGGATGACAACATATGCCATGCCCTCCATTAAAAAGTTGTGATGGTTGGTATACCGGATGTGATAAAACAAACACTAACACTGTTGCTTAACAAGGAACATCTGAAAGTGAACACGCATGCATGTCTGCCCCCATTGGCCAGAAGCATGTGGCAATTCGCTGAATTGGTCATGAGATGAACATACACATTTACGGACCCTGACCTGACACTGCACACTAGCGTGCATCACGCAGTGCACACTTCTCAACACCTAGCCATGCACATTTGAGCAGCACAGACACTGTCAGCACTCAGCAGGCCGCGTGTGTCAACTACACCTACCGCTGTACCATTCTCAATTAGATAGAGTGACATTAAGCTTCATCAGGTTTATCTGATGGCACGGAACAGCCCCAGAGCAGAGCAACTGCAAACTACCTATCGCAATTCGCCGTAAACCAGACAAAAACAAATCACAATTTCTCATCGAATCAGCCCGTTCTCCTCCACAGCATCACAACACCTCAGCACACCCGAACACGAACTCCCGGGAACACGCACACGGCACACTGCGCAACCAAATTCCCGAGAGCAGAACCCACCCACCTTGTCGGAGAAGCCGAACATGACGGAGGAGCCGACGTCGAAGGTGAAGCCGTCGCGGCGGTAGTACCCGGAGCTTCCCCCCGGGATGAGGTACTTCTCGAGGACCAGCACCCGCGCGCCCTTCGCCGCCAGCTGCGTCGCCGCCACCAGCCCGCCGATCCCCGACCCGATCACGATCGTGTCGTAGGGACCCTCTCCCTCCCCTCCTCCCGCATCCTCGCCCGCCTCCTCCGCCACCGCCACCGCCGGCGGCCTCTCCGAGGCTAGCGCGCCTTGCCTGACGCCAACGCCAGTGCCGACGCCGCCGCGGGGCCCGCTCGAGGCACGGAGAAGCGCGGCGGGCCGGGCCGCGGGGACGGCGGGGGCGAGGAGGAGCGGGGCGTGCACGCGCGCGGCGAGCGGCGGCATGGCGGCGCCGGAGAAGGGAGAGGCCGAGGCGGTCGCGTTTGGGTTGTTGCGGCGGCGCGGTGGAGGCGAGCGGAGCGGAGTGAGGTGTCGCCGTGTGCGCGCGTGGGGTTTTAAAGTAAGGGGAGGAGGGGGAGGCGAGGAATCTGGTGGGGAGGGAGGCGGGTGGATTCCGGGGCGGGAGGCGACGAAGGCCGGCGGTGGAGGCGCCGAGGCGCGGGGGTGAGACGGTGAGTCGATCTTGAGCCAGTGGCGGGCGGAGGACGGTGGGGGGATCAGGGCCGGCCGGCCGCGGGCGGTGGTGGGCCACGGTGGCAATCCACAGGAGACTGGAGGGCCAGCTCATCCCAACGGATTACCGTAGTGGCCGCACCACTTCAAACTCAGGAAAGTTTTTTTTAGGGAGATTCAAATTTCGATCCTGTTTTGTGTTAACAGCTTTGAGGTGGCGAAGAACAAATGACGAAATGAGACAGAAGCTGGAGAGAAGCGTTTGATTCAATGGCAAATACCTTCTTTGACCGCCATTAGAACTGAGCCAAAATATATAACTGATACGGTTACACAAATTTTGTTTCTCTCAACTTGTGTAGTATGACAATACCGTCACCTATTTTATTTACAACTAAGCGAAAATAGACACAATCAAAGTAAAAAAAAAAGTGACATGTATGCAAACATAGTCTTCTTCGTGGTAGACTTAAGCATTTTGCGGGCCGTGCTGGATCGAAAAGAAGCCCAGTTCATTTCAGGTAAAAAAAATTTATGCCCACATCCATCACATGGGCATTGTCGGGCCGGGCTCGGGTAGTCCATTCTTTTTTATAGAAAAATAAATAAAATTACTTGTTTGAACGGGTTTGGGCTAATCTGATTTTTTTTCGGATTTGGTTTTTCTTGACCACGCCTGGCTCGGTAGCGAGCATGGACGGACCAAAACCTATCGGGCTCTGACTGGACCCGCGGGCCAGACCAGTCCGAACTCATGTCTACTTTACGGTAATTGATCGTGTTACATAAATTGCATCTGCATCGTGATTGGCAAAGACAAACACCACACGTGTACACGACCGCACGCAGAACAAGCCTTCAGACTAGGCCCTCGAATTTTATCGACTAGCATTTGGATAACAAAATCATGTCATTTGGTTCATAGCTAGAGACCAAATGCCTGAATTACCCCTTGTTCGAAATGAACAAAAGCCAACTCTACGAGCTAACAACCGTCAGTTAGCAGAGTCATTAGTCCGATAACAATAATCCTTAGACTTGAAACGACAAAAAAAATTGCTCGATCTATACCGACTGCGCACATGCACGCACCACCACTCCACCGGTCATGCCTAGCCCCGAGCTCGACCACCATGCGATTGAAGTAGTATCATGTTTTTTTTTTTTTTGCATGTTGGAATGCGACCACCAGTCATGCCTAGTAGTAGCATGTTGCCGTCCCTAGTAGCACTGAAAAAGGACTTGGAATTTGTTTGCCCTTTCCTTGTTCAAAAAAAAAATTGTTTTCTTTAATCGGCTCAAATGGGCTAATGCCCAATGAAATCCAGTAGTAGACACAAAGTCAATTAAAGATTTTCGTATTATCACATCAATCTTCGAAAACAAAAAGATATATCCCATAAAAAAATTGGTAGCCGCTTCTATCTGCGAAATTCTGACAAGAATGCAAACACAGATTTTTATTTTTTTTTGCCTGATGATTGATCGTATTACCTACTTGCATTACATCATGTTGGTCCAATTATGGTCGGGCCTGGCAAAGACAAAGACCAGCTCACACATGACACGACCATTAGCACAACAAGCCATTATCCATCAATCCCCTCAAATTCTATCCACAAATGAAGATATTTGGACTACTAGCTTTACTAGGATCGAGCTTAAACCTCACATCGTGAACCCAAATGCCCGAACTGCCCCTCGTTCACACGGAGCCGAAGCCGCCACATCGGGGGGCAGAAACGTCCTTCTTCCGGACCCCACCTGTCATCCCCTCGCGCGCCGATATGATTTTCCTAGCATTATCCGCGACGACTCTGGCCGGGGCCGGTCGCGACGCCGACGTGCCGTCCCGTTACCCTTCACCCCCTCCTCCTCCCCCACCTCGAACGCCGCGCCCCACGCGCACACGGCATACCCGCAGTCTCGCACCCACTGCCTCGCGGGCCCCACCGGAGCTCCCACCCCAACCGATCGAACCAATCCCACCCTCCCCTCTCGTATACCCCACCCGCAGACACGTGGGTCATGGACGGCCGCAGGGTGGGCCCCACTCGCGGGTACGTGGGGGCGGGCGGGTGGGGCGGTCAAAACGTGTACTTGGGAGGCCGCACCGCCGTGTCCTAGCGGGCTAGCAGCCAGGACCCACCCCTCCCGCACCGCACCGCGCCGTGCCAACTACTATTCCTCCACCACCGACCGGGTACCGCCCACCGGCTTCTAACTCACCGACGTGTGGGCCTAGTGGAGCGCGTGTCCCACGAGTCGGTGTGGTTGGGTGTGCGGGAGCGCGTGAGCCAGCGGGGTGGAGCGGAGGAGGAGTGAGGTGGTGGACAGGAGGGAGGGAGGGGGCGGTGGGGCCCACCGGGAGGGGCAGGAGGGGCCCACCGGGAGGGCGGTGGGGGCCGAGTGGAGACGAGGCACGCGTCTCGCTCGTCTCGGTCCCTTTTCGTTTTCCTTTCCCCGTCCAGAGACCTCACCACAGCGAGGACAGGAGAGAGAGGGAGAGGGTGAGGGTGAGGGGGAAGGGGAGAGAGAGAGACAGAGGGGCTAGGGTTTCGTGCTCCCCCACGCTTCACGCATCGAATCCGAGCCGGATCGGGGGGCGCGGAGAGTCGCCGGCGTCCCGGCGGTGCCTGGTAAGCCCAGATCCCCCTCCGCTCGCTCGCCGCCTCCTCCTCTCGCCGACGCGCGGTCTGGTAACGCGGGCGCCTGTTCGGGGGCGTGTGGAGTTGGGGCCGCTGCAAATCGGGCTGCGGTTCGGTTCCGGGGGACCGCGGGTGGGGGTTTGGTTCCGGTGAATTCCGGGCCGATTCGGGGGGCGCTCGTCGCGGTGGGTTAGCTGAGGGGGGTTCCGTTCCATTTGGTGGGAAATTGGGGTTTCTGGGTGCCGGAATTCGGAGGGATTTCGGAGAATTGGCTCCGCACGGGTAGCTTTTTTTTTTGTCTCTCTTCTGGTTTGTAGGTTGCGTTTTTTTCCCCCGGGGGGATGATTGGTTTGGGCGTGGTTTAGATCGTGATTTGAGTGGGGGTGGGACGCCCTGTGACGAATTGAGCTGATTGACGTCTGCTTTGCTGGAGAAGCGAACTGGGTTGTGTTGTGTCGTTGGATTGGGGTTTACTTTTGATCGAGGTGGGGGAATGGGGGGCTACTTAGCTGGGACTGTTCTAGCGGCTAGCGCACTGAGCCACTGCTGCTCCAAAGATGGGCCTCCACATGGAGTGAACCGTGGCTGTAAGTGGGTAGTGTTACTGCTCGGATTTTACTGTCTTAGTGTCCACTTTAAGTGGTATGTGTGGATTCGAGTGTGGTTTTGTGTTTTCGGCATGCTTTGCAATGGAGTCTGGATTCAACAAGATTCATTGCTATGCAGTATTTGCTACTGTTTTATTGCATGTATCTCTTGGACGTTAGATGTATCTGTTATATTTTGGGGGAAGGTCCAAAGATGTGATAGTAGATTAGTAAAAAAAATGCAACAGACTTGCGTGGGGGATATGTCAGTATCAGTGGCATTGAATTATCTTTTGGTTTTCACCTTGATCGTTCAAATTACACTTTTTTCATGCAGCTGATAGTTTTCTGGGGTCCTTATGCTGACAACACCCTTTTAGTGGGCTGTTATCTTTCATGTCTTGCCTGAATTTAATGCTTCTGGGTACCATTAACTTTATCCTTCTGTTTCTTGTGCTACTCAAATGATTAGATTGGTCCACTGAAAAATGTGTGCATTTTTGTGAGGTTGCTAAGGCTTCTTAGAGCAATACTTGCATAAATATGTCAAGACTGTGTTGAACTGTTGATGTTTTTTTCTTGTAATTACGCAGAGCCTGTTATTTTGAAATGGAAAAATGAAATATTCTCCTTATTTTAACACATGGAGGTTTGGTAATTTTCCTGGTACTGTGTTCCATTTTTCATATTGTGATTAGTGTCTTGTCAGTGGATACTGTTTGGCAGAAGATGTAATAAGATATATTGAATATCTCAAATTTACTGATCCTGTTGGGAATCATGATATTATTCGTTTCCTAAAGCATGATGGACAGCTGAACATATTTGTCTTTCATCTCAACTCAGCCACTAACTATGATGAGCAATCAAATTGTTGACTCTGAACTCCTTTTTTTTGGATATTTTATTCAGGGCTGTGATTCCCTTGCAATGGCATCGGAAACTGATGAGAAAGCTAAGATGGAGAGTTTGACATCACCTGCAGCCTTTGTAGAGGGTGGCATTCAGGATGCATGCGATGATGCATGTAGCATTTGCCTTGAGGCATTCTGTGAGAGTGACCCTTCTGCAGTAAGTTGCTATTTCGTTAGTTGTAACATTTTGCATATAGACAGCATGTTTAACCATTTTCTTGTTCTTGCCTTTCCCCCCCTAGTTGACCAGCTGCAAGCATGAGTTCCATCTCCAATGCATTCTGGAATGGTATGGTACTAGCTCTAATATATGTATCCTACATGTTACAATTTGTATATATATTTCCGCCGTGCACATGAACCATAATTAGTTAGTGTTTTTTTCAGTAAGGCAACATTTTAGAACATTTGAAATCATATCTTAAGAACGTGCCTTTCCAACTGTATGCTATGATTAACTGGTTTGGTTGACCACATCTATTACCTTTGTTTAGGCTGTAACAGCTGATTGTGAATGCAAACATTGGACAAGTTGTATAATATGGTCGGTTCTGCATGTGATAATTTCGTTCCCTAAATTTAGTGTTTGTCATCTTTCTAATGCAGTTTCCTAGGCTTGGGAAAATTGGTAATCAACTGTACTCTCTTGCAACTAAGGAAAATTAGGGATACAATTATATGATTAATGAACACTTCTCACATTGCTTTTTATCAATATTGCAATCAAAATCCATGTAACTATAATTATCATTTGCGGTCGGTGTGCCCTCATTTTTCTATCTGGTGCCGTCAGTGCTGCTAGAGTCATATGGTATTATCGTGTTAGTGTAAATTAGAATTCAGTGTCTTCCATTATGTAAAAAACATCTTTACATGTGCAAGGGCATAGAATTTTAGCCATACATGCAGGATGCTTGGCAGAACCTGTACCTCTTTCTCATTTGTTCCCTGTTCAAAATATTTTTGGCTCTAATGATTGATGGGATTTTTGTGTAGGTGTCAGAGAAGTTCACAGTGCCCAATGTGTTGGCAAGCTATTAGTATGAAGGATCCTACCAGGCAAGTTAATTCTTGGCTACGCAAATATGATGCTTGCCATTTCAGTCCTCTCAGGCTAGTTACTCCTTGGCTAATTTTAACATTATTGATATCCCAGTCAGGAGCTGCTTGAGGCAGTAGAGCGCGAGAGGAACATAAGAACCAATCAAACTCGAAACACAACTATATTCCATCATCCTGCTCTTGGGGATTTTGAGTTGCAGCATGTATGTGTTACGAAACTACTTCAAGATACATTTCTTCTAGCTTTCCGGTTAAGTGTTACACTTCAAGTTTTTCCTGATTGGTGAGATATACTTGTGCAGTTACCTGTTGTTGGTAATGATGCTGAGCTTGAAGAGCGTATACTACAGCATCTAGCTGCTGCCGCTGCAATGGGAAGGGCGCACCATCTTGGAAGAAGGGAGGGGCACAGGGGCCGATCTGGCTCTCATGGTCGTCCACAGTTCCTAGTTTTCTCTGCACATCCAAATTCACCTTCTGCTGGCACAATTTCTTCATCTTCTGCTCATGTGGATGGGGACAATGATTCAAATCCTGTCACCCCTAGAGCTAGTGAGTCATCTCCACGAGCTATTCGCATTGGAGAAGCGGGTAACCAAAGCCCTGGGATGCTTACCTATGATGCTGAACAGGATGCTGTCGTTTCTTCTGGAAATAGCACTCCTGTATCGAGTCCTAGGTTTTTTAACAGGTACTCCAATCTATATTCAGATACTGCATTCTCATGTTAGTTTTTGCGGTGATCTAAGGCGCTTCTGATGTAACAGGAGACACTCCACTGGACAGTCAACTCCAGATAGGGCTGGCCCATCGGATGTTCAGTCTTTCTCAGACTCCCTGAAGTCTCGCTTAAATGCTGTCTCAATGAAGTATGGATATTTTGTTATTTTTAATATATTTTTGACTTGAGCCTTCCAGCATAATGGAATTTATCCTAAAGCTGTTTATACTTTTGTATAATCCAGGTACAAAGAATCTATTACTAAGAGCACTCGAGGGTGGAAGGAGAGACTATTTTCGCGTAACTCATCTGTGGCGGATCTTGGTTCTGAAGTGAGAAGAGAAGTTAATGCTGGAATTGCCTCTGTGTCAAGGATGATGGAGCGTCTGGAAACTAGAGGAAGTGGCAGAACAGGTGATAGCCCAACAGCATCCACATCTGAAGTTCCTCCTACAGAGTCGAGCAATGAAAGGGCTACGGACAGCATCTCTGCTACTAGTACTACTGCTACTTCTACAAGTACAAGCAACACCCCCACCCCCTGTGTTACGACTTCTGGTTCAAATTAGGACATGTAAGAGTTTCCAAAAGAAGGCCTGCACATGCCCATTCTTCATCTTGAAAGGTACCACATAGATCTTTTCTTATAAACTAGGTTGGATCAAACTAAACGATGCTATTTCTTTTTTTTTATTTCCAGGTTGTCAGGTGGCAGAGATGAAATGTGCAACAACACAACACTGTCATCTTCACGACCATTGCATAAACGACTGCTGTGAAACCGGAATGATGATTTGATGTATTGGGTGGCTTGATACTTGGGTGGTGTGGGGGGCCTAGGAAAGCCGATTTGATCTTCCGTTTCGTCTCCTGTAAAAAATTTCCTCAGAGGGCGGATGTTTACCGGTATAAATAACGGATATGTCATTTTCATAGTATTTGGGTCAGCTATAAATCTGATTGGAACAGCAAAGTTTGCTGCTGCTATACGGTTACTGTAGCACGATTTCCTGTTTTGTTTCTGTTTGTGCTGTCTGCGCGGCTGGGCCGATGCTTTTGGTGTACAAAATACATGCATGTTTCGACTTTCTCGTTCGTATATATATACATGAACATGTTGCTTCCCTAGAGAGACCTGAGCATGGCGAAGGCGGCTGCATCTCTTGTGAAAATGGTCAACCAGTTGAAAACGGTGCAAGTTTATTGAGAACCGTACTTTGAAGTTTACAAATGCTGAGGTTTAAAGTCTGTTCTACTTTTGTTAGTACGAAAATGGTGATTTGCGCAAATAAAGTATGTTCTGTTTTAATTCATACAAAAATGCCATTTTGGTTGGATATGCACCAGATTACTTCGAAACTAAAGTATGTGTTTTCGTTAACTTCCCATCGTTTTCAAACGATGGCATTGAGACGATGCACCGGATGACATTTAATGCGGGGAACAGTACGTTCAATTTTTAGCCTGGTCGCTTCAGCTTATCAGCTGGTTTATTAGTCACCGAACAGTATTTTTCTCTTACAACAAATCAGCCGTTTTAGCTTTTCAGTCGGCTTATAAATCCAGCCGAACAGGTCCTTTAGTTGTGGCAAAATTTAGCAAACAAAGTGATTTTGCGGCTGCGCTGTCACAAGGTTAAATTTGGTAGACAAAAAGTGATATGCAGCTATGTTAGGCTAGATAAGAGTGATGAAATCAAATCAAATTTGTGTCCAGTCCGCTGACCAGGGCAATCCCACTCGTCCTCGCCCCGTCTCGTGACCGCCTGATGCGCCGAGCCTCCAACTAGTGCCATCGCCGCCGCCTAGTGTGCTGGCTGCTCGAGCCCTTGCAAACTCGCCCTTGCAAACTCCTCGTCTCCTCCCTTTCCCTGCACGCTGGATTTAGTCCTCGTTTTGACTAAAAGCTGGATCCGTCACTGGTTTAATCTGCGTTTCCGGTGAAAGCACTAATTCTGGTTTTACGCCTGATCTTAGGCAAAAGATCGAGGAAGGTAATTCCAGTTGTACACAGGAATACCATGTTGTGTCGAGTCTTCCAAACCCTTTGGTACATCTTTGCATTCTACCCAACCCAAACCCCGCTTCACTGTATGGCTCCCTATTGCTATAATTAGGGATTCCATGCGAGCAAAGAAAGAGAGAGCTCTTCAACGGAAAGCCCAACCCCCCAAGACGCGCTCCCCCTTCCCCCTCCCATCCCAATCCTCGCTGCTCGCCATTTCGCCAATCTTTGTTGCGACTCCCAAATCTCGCCATTCCCCCCGATCCCCAATCTCACGCGCCCTTCGCCTCCCAAATCTCCCCTCTCCCGCGCCCGCGCCCGCGCCACCCCCAAATCGCTCCTCCCCCGCCACCGCCCCCCACTCGCCGGACGGCCCTCCCGCCCACACGGCGTCCGCCGCCAGGGCCCCCTCCCGTGCCCGCCCAACCGGCGCGCCTGCCCGCAGGGCCGCCGCCGCCGCACGATGCCCCCAGGCCGCCGCCGCCGCCAGTCTGCCTGACCGGCGCTGCTGGCGCCCACCGCACCTCCGCCCGCGGTTCCCCGCGCAACAGCAGGCCAAGGTAAAACAGCCGGACCCAAAATTCGTCCCGTGCAATAGCTCCGTAGAAACCGGTTGATCGAGTTCCTGTGTGGAAATTGGTTGATCGAGCTCCTGCGTACACCAAAGTTCCTGTTTTTATTGCGCATATGTAGCTCGAACACAAATCTGATCGCGCCGGTTTATCGAATCGATAGGGACGATGGAGGAAGATTTCACCTTGGGGAACAGTACGGCGGACTGCGGCGGCGGCGGCGGCGGGGAGTTGACGGCCAGCCCACCCGAGGAGCACCATTCGCCGGCCGGAGGAGTGGTCACTCGCTCCGTGAGACCCAACCAGAAACGGTCCAAGAACTTCAGCACCAGGGAGGACGAGATGCTGGTGCGGGCGTGGCTGAACGTGAGCGTGGACCCGGTGCAGGGCAGCGAGCGCGCCGCGTACTGGAAGAGGATCCACGATTACTACCACTCCGGCAGGGACTTCGAGTCGGACCGCAACCAGAACTCCATCACGCACCGCTGGTCTACGATCCAGGAGAGTGTGGGCAAGTTCGAGAGGTGCCTGAGCCGGGTCGAGGGTGCGGACCAGGATGGGGTGATTACTCAGGATGAGGTTTGTTTCTATGTTGTTGATTCGTTTGTCACTTCATGTTTTTCATAAACGAGTTGCCACTTCGCATTGAGTCTGGAAGACTTATGACATTTATTTTTGACTTTGCAGATTATGCAAGCACTTGCTCTGTACAAGTCTGAAGATCAGAACAATAGGTCATTTCAGTTTCTGCATTGCTGGAATCTCTTAAGAACCCATCAGAAGTGGATTGATAGGTCATCTCAGAAATCATCTCATATACCGTCTCAGAAAAAACAGAAGACAGCTCCCAGTTCGAGTCCGAGTTCATCTGCTCCATGTGCTCTTGAGGACGGTGAGGCTGCAGCTCAAGAATGTGAGGTACCGACAGAGACAGAGACAGAGCCAATAGGAGCGATGGACGAGGATGTTGACTTGTCGCCCGAGGGAAACAATTCAGTAGATTGGGGTGGCAGCGAGCTGATGGTTAGCGCACCTGAGGAGCAACATTGGCCGATTGGAGTGGCTACTCGCTCCATGAGTCGGAACAAGCGAAGGACAAAGAATTTCAGTAACAGGGAAGACGAGATGCTGGTGTTGGCGTGGCTGAATGTCAGCGTGGATCAGGTCCAAGGCAGTGAACGCTCTACGTACTGGCAGAGAATTTATGACTACTACCACTCAAAAAAGGACTGTGAATCAAATCGCAATCAAAATTCCATCATGCACCGGTGGTCTATTATTCAAGATAGCGTAAGCAAATTCGAGAGATGTCTAGCCCGGATTGAGGGTACAAGCCAGAATGGGGTGATAACTCAAGACGAGGTTAGTTTGTGTGTTCTTCGATTTGGTCGTCACTTTATACGGAGTCTGGAAGGTTAATATGACATTTTGACTTTACAGATTGTGCAAGCACTTGCTCTATTCAAGTCCGAAGATCAGAACAACAAGTCATTTCAATTTTTGCATTGCTGGAATCTCTTAAGAACCCATCTGAAGTGGATTGGTAGGTCATCTCCGGTTGCACCTCAGAACTCGTCTCAGAAAAAACAGAAGACAACTCCCAGTCCAAGTCCGAGATCATCTGCTCCATGTATTCTCGAGGACAGTGAGGCTGCAATTCAAGAATGTGAGGTGCCAATACAGCCAATGGGTAGGAATATGGAGAAAGAAAATTTACAGCAAGGTGGAGATAGTTTGTCCCTAGAAAATTTACAAGGTGGAGATAGTTTGTCCTTAGAGGCGATAGATAATCTGTGCGCAGAGAAGAATGAGGCGGATGTGGAGAAAGAGCGCAAGGAAAATGAGAGAGCATATGCACTAGAACAAGAGAGGGTTGCGCTTGAACAATTGAGGGCTGCTAACGAGGCCAAAAGTCTTGAAACAAGGAGCAAAGAATTAGATTTGAAGAGCAAAGAGCTAGATTTGAAGATAATGCTAGAAGAAGAGAGAATTATGGCTTTGGACATTAGTGCCATGTCCGGGCCACAACAACAATACTACAAGAGCCTACAGAATGACATCATCACTCGACGGTTCAATCGCTCAGGTTGAGCTTGTATGAACAACTCCTGTTAGTATTAGCTATTATGTTAGGTGAACTTTATTAAGTTGCAGGGACCGTTATGGTATGCGAACCTTGCTGAATGGACTATTATGCGCAAGGAGTCGTTGAAATGGACTTTAGTTGCATTGCAAAATTTGCAATGGACCTGTTGAAACCCAAATTTGTGTCTTTTTATTCAAATTGAACAAGACCAAAAGCAATATTAGTTCAGGACTTCTGAAGAAATCATGATAATAAAAAAGCTGTAAATTTGCAACTATATCTGGTCTACTAGATAACAGTAAAGGCCAATTGTTACATGGCCCCTTCAATCAGTTGCATGTTTCGAGAGTACTCATTCTGCAATTGAACTCATCTAGGAGTGTGAAATGAATAAATGTCAGTTACACTAAAAAAGGAGTCAGTTAACCAAACCACAGATTTGGAATTGAGAGACTGCTGGATGGGCAGCAAAATAGCTCCCCCAGAATTGACAAAAAGACATCTAGGTACAGCTATGTCAAAAAGTGAACCATCTCCTATAGTATCAACATATCAACCCCAGCTTAAGCTGCTGTTCCTAGAAGGCTAGAACAAGCAAACCAACCAATAAAAGAATTTTCTGTTCAGGGTAAGATGACCACACTCTGAATCTGATGCCTCATCTAATTTTACAAGTGAATACAGCAACATATGCAGATTCGTCAGGCAATGCAGCTCTTGTTGTGTAGCATCCTTTCAATACCATCGTGAAACCAATCTTACAATTGTCAAAACGCTATCTTCGGTCAAGCTTAGGCGCCGCAATCTCAACTTGATGAGCGCTGGTGCCTCACACAGACAAGATCGTCTAACTTGTTCCCGTCCATCTTGTACAGAGACACGCCGCCCATTTGGATATAATGTTCCTGAGCCTCCCTTCTTAGCTTCTCAAGTGGGAGCAACTCCCACTTGCTGTAGTTTGAATTCTTACGTGCCTCACTCATATCTGAAGTCCCTGATACTGGTCCGTAGTCAGGGTCAACTGTTCCCCATACCTTGCAATTGCTAAATGGCCCCAGCTCAGCTTGCTGGCCAGTTTCATGTTTTTTTAGACGGAAGGCTGCAGCATGTGCTCTTCTGATCTCTTCTTTGCTTGGTATGTCTGACCAATCTTCAACCCTTTGTGCTCTCATGGGAGAATGGATCCGAATGACCTACATAAGGTAATTATCATTTAAGTCAGAATAAATTTAAAATAGACCACAATGACAACATGGTTGAAGCTTACCCCAAGGCATTCCAGAAGTTGATAATAAGCCCGCCCTTGCAGTGGATTGTGCCCTTTCCTAGGGGCTGAGAAGTATCGTGTCCTGAAATAATAATGTAGTTGGCAGAATATATATTTATACAAAAGAACGTCCAGATAGATAATACCAAGTGTCATGTCAACCTAGAAATACTTGCTATTGTAGCCATGCTAATACTCACCATTCTGTGTAGCCAGGATCAACTGTAAAACCATACATGTCAATAATATCACACATGGAAAGGGCCAGTTCTATGGATTTCATGCCAGTTCCTTTAGCACCTCTTCGTAGGACTATACCTTGAAAAAGGTACACAGGATTTGGAAGTTCCTGCAAGTAACCCACATTCAATATAAGTGAGCATGACTTTCCATGAGTTCTTAGGTATAGTTTCATATCACAAATGAAACAGTATGCAAATCCGTTACCTTTATCACCGCATTGATTTCTTTGTGTGTCAAACTTTTAATAATAAGCGCCTCATCAGCTGCAACAGAAAGCAAGACAGTCACACACCTTGTTTTAAAAGAGCCCTCACATGCTATAGCAGAAATGTTTTTCCACCCATGTAAACTCTATTTGACAATATTAACTTCAGAACCATAAAGTGAACTTGGGGAAAAGCTATTAAGTTTGCATACATTATCACAGATGTATATTACATATGTCTGCAGTCAATGCTTGTTCTCAAAGCACAACAACACGACTCTACAAAATTTTAACCAGAGAGATGGGTACTGTACAGTAATCTGTCAAAGCTTCAGCGGTTAAAAAAATAATGCTATTATTTACTTTTGCTACCTATTTATTTTAATGTAGCAAACTAAAATCCTATCTGGGAAAAGGGACAAATAGTAAATTGGAAGAAATCAGGATTACAGCATTACAGGAGCCCTTTAGTATTGGTGCCATATTTCGAGCAGCACCCCTGACAACCAGTCGAAAGTCCCTTTTCAATCCAACATGTTTTGCATATTTCTGCAGATGGAAACATAAAAAAAATATAAGTATGATAGTTATGCCTCATTGATACTAAAGAAAAAAATATTTGTCAAGACAGCTCATGGAGAACACGCAGGTAGCAAGAAAGTGGTATGCTGATTGGCACAGTGTATGAATCAGGAGGCCAGCATACCTAAAACAATCTTGTCTGCATAATCTCAGTTTAGACAGATTAGAAGAATAATCCAATGCGTTACCTTATTAACAGGTGCCTCATTATCCCGAAACACAGCATCATGCGCATCAATCTCTTGCCCAAACTCTGTTTTCAAGAGATCTCCTGAGTTGCCAACAACTGCACATGTTGCAAACTGGCGTGGGTGGAAAGGAGGTTTAGCAGGCAGCAAGATACTAAGGAGTTCATCACAGAGGGTACGATTGTAGCATTTATCAGCACCACTGCACATTTTGAAAAACAAAATAACTATGACATGTGTGCAGATTGATTTCACGTTAAAAGAAAGAGACATGCAAGAAACCTGAAGCTTACAGCTGTGCAATCCTTTTAGCCGCATAATCCAACCATCCATCGGGTCTCACATCCAAGTACTCCCTTGTCAATACAGTCGTCATGTTGCGATACTGCAATCATATTTGTATTAAAGTTTTAACACAAGCATACATAGTAACGTGAGCAAATGTGTTAGTGAAGAAGAATGTCCTAACCTGTTCCCACAGTAGGATAGTTTCACAGACATCGTATTTGTATTCTAGAGGCTCAAAAATCTTGAACTGGGTATTATACTGCAAAAGTTAACAAGATATTATCACAAATGAATCTTTAACACATGATGCTGGGTGAGGAACAGCAGCCAGAGGAATACTAACCCAGGTGCTGTTGGTCCCTTTAGGAAACTTAAGGACAAGCTTGCAGTGATCAATGATATCTGCTGTGAGGCCAAGTCCCCTGCTTGCCTAAAACAAAGACAAGCCTTAAGCAAGCTAGACGATGAAAAATAAGAAAACAAGGTTTGCACTGCATATAGTCGCAAGACTTTTATTTTTTGAGAAGGTTTAAAATGAGCTCAAAGTGGTTGCACAGGGTCACAATTTTGCATTTATATTCATGTGGAGACACAAACACCAACATTAACATAATAGCAAATCTCAGGGATGTTTCTAATCAAGGTAGTAATCCACTATTCATTTCTGAGACAGAGCGCAAAAGTCTACAAAAGTCTATCAGAGATACCAAAGCCAACCAGATTTATCTATATGGACTTTGCAGCAACAGTTGCAAAAAGTGAATACCAATTAGCCAAAGCCATACTCAAGGAATATGCTCTTTGCCTATCATAAGAAAACATACAATCACCATATGGCTGAGGAATCGCAGAAAATTTGCAACCAATCTTAGTATGTGTTATAGCTACAGCATCAGCGGACGACCATTGTGCCCCATCACCACGATTAGAACAGCATATCAGCTATAGCAGCATAAATGCGAAACAAACAGGTTTCTTCGCAGTCAAAATGTGCATGAAACTTGCTCAAAAAAATGTGCATGAATGGAACACACAAAAAAGGAAGAACAATTGCGGCTCCGTCTGTGCGCAACAACGAAGCGATTGCGGGAGGCGTACCACGCACTGCTGGACGCGGGACTGGAACCCCGCGAGGTCGCGCACGTCGCCGGCATCCAGATCCAGCCTCCTGCCCGGGGCCCCTGCGGGAAGAGAGAGCGGTGCCGAACGCGTCAGCGCGAAGGGAGCTTCGCTAGGGTTTGGGGGAATGACGGAAGAGAGGGGGACGGGGAGGGAGGGAAGAGCGCACCCGGGGCGGCGAAGAAGGAGGACTGGATGGAGAGGACGGCGAGGCAGAAGGCCAGCGCCAGGCCCAGCAGCAGCGCCACCGTCGGCCGGCGCTGCGCCGCCGCCAGCGGCGCCGGCGTATGCAGGTGGGCCCTCGCCATCGGCGCGCCGGGGCGCGGGGGATCGGAGGCGGCGCGCGCTTCCTTGGATGGGCCGGAAGTGGGAAAAAAAAGGCGCGTCAGTCGGGGGGAGAGTGGGGTATGCAGTGTTGAAGAGCTCACTTGGGTTCCTCAAACCACGCACGTGAGGGATATGGTGTTCATGGCTAGACGGCTTCGCAATTTTCAAGAGTCAGTTTAAACGATAAACATCACCATAACAAAACCTCTTCTTAGTCGGTTGTTTACATATTATAATACTTATCGTATCTCTATATACTCACTCCAAACTGTAGGTCGTATCTCTATATACTTATTAAAAACTATAACAACCTACATTTTTGAACGGAGGAAGTATATCATAACTAAGGTTAGATGCACCGTCACATGCATAGAATAAAATTTATATATTATAATCGAGGTTCAAATATCATATATTATAATCGAGAACATTAAAGTAAACATAAGATGTTTGAATATTAGCAATGGGACAAAAACAAATCATACTAATTTCTAGATACAACCACTTTTGAGGTCGTAAAATACTCCATTACTTTAGTCTGCTATTTTTCATTCTGCTAAATCAATTCTAGAGCATAAGTGCTGGTGGATGAAAAATTTGTGATTTCTTACTTTTGCTGGTGGAACAAAGTTAATGATTAGTTGTCATTTCCTCATATGAACAAATCTAAACAGAGTAGCATAAAACATTTCTTTAGTAAGAAAAGCAGCATCGACACATACTTCAGATGTTGCCTTTTATATATCAGTGTTTCCCCATAAAACAGAACATGTTTGTGATGTGAGTGGTTCGACATCTGAAAGGCAACATCAAATTCCGTCTTATCTTCACAATTGTGCTTTTGATATGAAAGCAACAAGGATTGCAACAGTAGATTGATTTAGGAGAAGGAAGAGTACAGATATAAATAGGCGAGGAGATCCTAGGGAAGATTTATAGAAGCAGAACCAACCGAGGATATCCTTGCCTAACCTCCCAATCAATCAGAGATATGCACGGCTGGATGGCCGGCAATATCCCCAGGCATATACGCCTGATCCTATCAGGTACACAAGCACATATACATGCTAACATGATACCTGAAGTAAACCACAAATTCAGCCTTTTCTTCAAAATTCTGGATTCCGCCCCCATAATCAAATCACAAATATTTATTGTGTGAACATGGTACCATTTTCTAGCATATTCTGTGGGAGGAAAAAAAAACAAGCTAGCTTAGCAATTAAAGCAGCAACAGTCAAATGCTTGTATCTCAGCCAAGCATGAGCAACTTGTGGTGTAACTGAATCTAAGCTAGTTGAAATGGCCCACCTTTTATGTAGTAGAGATATGGCCAAAATGCTGTAATTTTTCAGCACGGCTGTGCTCAATGAAAAACCAGTTCCTACTTTGGGAAGCAATGTACACTATCATGGCTGTTGCCACACGAGAACAGAGACAGCGATGGTGTGTGTACCTTTGTGGGTGAGCTCGGAGAAGAGGTCGGTAGAGGTGATGAGCAGCGAGTTGAACTTGCCAAGAGCAAGCCCCACGAACTGACTGCAGCCACCTTGCCGGCACAGCACCATTGCTTCTTCCATCTTCCTTGTATAGCATTGGGGAGTCTGATCAACATTGCTGGATCTGCTGAATGAATATGCTACCAAAGACAAACCTTATGTGAGGGGCACTAAAAAGTTCATCGGCGAAAAAGTAAATGGATAATTGCATATCAAGCAGATCACTGAAATCTACAAAAAATGTATGCAGATGAAGCGAACCAACTGTTTTTAACAATAAAATATATAGCCTATCTGTGGCAAATGCTTTCTAGAACAGATTCTAAAAAATATTCATTTATGCATGTTGTGGGAAAACACTTATCTTCCCATCACAAATCTTTATCTAATTCTCCTTAAGATGCAACCCGCGCATTACACCTCGATCATGCCAATTAAGAAAATAGCACAACTGATTGACTGTTTATTTCCTGTCTGACAAACAACAAGAGGATTTTTGGAGCTCACATTTAACAATCAACTAGAACCAGCTCCTGCAAGAAAATGATACTTTTCTGGGAGATATTTTATCTGTTCCTGACATGTCCCTCTGCTTGTGAAGAGATCGACCAACAACATTGTTGTTGAATCTTCAAGAGAGAAGTTCCTCTCATCAATTTTGGACAGGTAAGTTCCCGCCCTGACTATTTCGTGTTTCTCTAGCAACAACCTGGCCACATGATTCAGCATTCTAGAGTCCGGATCATAGCCAGCATTCTCCATGGATGAAAAGACATCATCTGCCTCTTCCAGTAACCCTTCTTTAATAAAATTCGTCATCATTAAATGGTAAGTCTTGACACAAGGCACCAGCCCACTTGCAGGGATAGAAGCAAACAGATCCTTAGCTCCTTCAGTTCTCCTAGTTTTGAACATTACAGCAATCATAATATTAATAGTTATAATATCAATCTTTACGTTCATCGCTTGTAATTTCTTGAAAAGCCCAATTGCTTCATCAAAGGAATTGTTTTTGCAAAGTCCATGAAGAACGGTGTTGTATGTGCCAGTGTCCACTGAGATCCCACTCTCGATCATTTCATGGAATCTTTCCTTTGCAGAAACTGTTCTCCCAGCCCGGAATAACCCATCCAGTACAATGTTGTACGCAATAGTTGAGGGCTTAATTCCCTTATGCACCATTTCTCTGAAAACACTCAACCCATCATCAATCCTTCCAATTTTACAATAGCCATTAACAAGTGTGCCATACACTGCAACATTAGGTTCAATGCCAGCTGACACCATAGCATCAAATACTCTCAATGCTTTCTCCATCTTGCCAACTAGGCAGTATCCATCCATCAGCGAACTATATGCAAAAACATCAGGATGCAGACCGATACTTACAAGTATGTCAAATATATCCTGTGCGTCCACTACCCTTCCCTCTTTGCAAAGGCTGTTTATTATTGAAGTTAAGAACACAATGTCAGGACGCATGCCTTTACTCATCATTTCAAAAACCAATTCCTTAGCTTTCAGCAAACCACCATGAGTACAAAAACCCTGAATCAGGCACTGGTAAGTAGCTATACTGGGTGCTACTCCTTGATCAATCATTTCATTAAATATTTCCATAGCATCGTCCATTTTAGCCATCCTGCAATGTGCAGCTATTACTGTCAAATAGGTTACCACATTAGGTTTTGCTCCTTGCTGCCTCATTTCACTGAAGATAATCATAGCCCGATCCAGCATTCCACATTTAGCATATCCCTTGATCAGTACATTGAAAATACGGACGTCAGGTGCAACACCATCTCCTAGCATCAAATTGAAGAGGTCTGTCATATCAACAAAGCAACCTTCAGTAGCGTACCCATCAAGCATAATTAGGTATGAGACAGTATTAGGCTCCTGGCCCTTTGTTGCAATCGAGTCAAAAACATCTCTAGCTTCCTTGATTTTTCCATGTTTGCAAAGGGAAGCCATTAACGAGTTCCACGTAGCAATTTCTGGTAGGAGACCCCGACTAGTCATTTCTTTGAATATCCTGACCACCTCGTTCCACTCACCACTTGCAGAATATGCAAACATCAAGTTAGTATATGACCAGTTATCTGGATGAACACCTTTACGAATCATTTGTCGGAGGACCACCTCTGCCTTGTCCATTGCCCTTGCCTTACACAGTGCATCAATACTGGAGTTATAAGTCACTAGATTAGGTGAAATCCCCTGCTGCATCATTTCATTTAATAGATCGCATCCTTTATCAACTTCACCCTCCTTAAAGAAGCCATCGATGACTGTGCTGTATGAGACCACGTTGGGTGAGCAGCCAGCTCCCTTCTCAGCCATCCTCCGGAGCAATTCAAGAGCCCTCCGACTCTCTCTGCTGTCGCAGAAGCTCTTCATAAGTATGTTGTAGGAGAAAACATTAGGCACACAGCCAAACTCGGGCATCCTGTGGAGCAGCACGTCCAAAGCGTCTTCAGTCCGCTTTGCTTCACAGAGGCTCCTGAGGAGGTTGCTGAAGGTGATGACACTGACGCCCAACCCTGTCCTGAGGAGCCGGCCGAAGTAGGCCAGCGCTAGACCCGGGTGGCACGCACGGGTGCAGCAGTCCATGAGGATGCTGTAGGTGTGGAACGAGAGCGACAGCACCTTTGGGCCGGCAGCTCGTGACATGGCGTTGAAGAAAGTGACGGCGAGCACAGGCCCGTCCCTGCAGGCGGTGGAGGGCGGCGCGCGCGCGAGCGCGGCGAGGAATCCGTTCAGCGCGCGCTCGGGAATGGGGGTGCCTCGCCGCCGCAATTCGTCGAGCAGGTGGCGTGCGTCCTCTGGGCCGAACGCCCCGGACCGCACGCGCTCCGTCGTGGCGGCCAGGGCAAGGTCGGGAGCGCGCGGTTTCGGAGCTCTGGAGGATGAGGCGGCGGCGGCGGTGACGACTGTGGAGAGCCGCGCACGGGACGACATGGCCGCGAGCGATTTCGGCCGCCCGTTAACGCCGTCTGTCCTGTCCTTCGGCGAGAGGCCGGCCTCGCTCCTGCGCTGTCTCTAGCGGAGCTCAGCGCGCGCTCGCGCCACCAGGTCGGGTGGAGCAGGCTCGCCGCCTCCGGCGGTTGCCATCACCGCGGCATGCCCCCCACAGGCACAGTGGAGGCCGTGGCGCTGGCGCGTCGGGGACGGCGCAAAATGAGTAGCCCTAGAGCGGCGGGGTCGCGGGTTGGTGAGAAGCGCTGGGCGGTGGGCACGGCGGGATCGGAGCTCCGTGGCGCGCCGCCGGTGCTGCACGGCGCGGCGGGGAAACAGAGGAGGTGGCCCTTTGACTGGGCCCTGGGCCGCAACGAGAAGTGCTTGCTGTCACCACGGGTAATTTTCCTAATTTGTTTGCCACAGTTAAGTGGTTATTTCATTGGTGAGCAAAATCATCCATAGGTGACTTCTTTTTTTTCGAAAAATAAACTGCAAAATATCAAGCGAAAGTAGCCTATGCTTTCTTGCTTCGTGCAGTGCCTATGAATGATTTTGCTCGCCAATACCCAGTAGAGAACGAGGTTCAAATATCATATATCATAATCGAGAACATTAAAGTAAACATAAGATGTTTGAATATTAGCAATGGGACAAAAACAAATCATACTAATTTCTAGATGACGCTATACTAAAGAGGAGGAAAAAAAGAACCCACTGATATCATCATCTCATCATCACATGTCCTATTGAATTTTTTTTCATCTGTAAATTCTAACCCATCAGAAAATTTGCATAATCACGCACGTGAATATTTTTCAGAAAATTTTCACAAAGAAATTGCAAAACTTATAAGGGCACAATCATCTTTTTTTTCCACCTCTTCTCTGCTCCTGAATTCGTACAATGTACCTTAAGACGCAACTTTACCACTAGTTTTATTTGAGTACAGTTATACTATATAATAACTATATGAAATTATTACAGTACTTTTCCAGACAAATATAACATAACTTTTTAAGCTTTTAATCTAAGTACTGCAAATATTGACAGAGTTCCAAAATTTCAACCGGGCTTGACCAAAGCACTGTGATCAGCGGAAGTGACACATTTGACAGAGCAAGCATCAGCATGTACATGTACCATCCCTTCTCTAACACAATCCTGTTTCTCTAACACAATGTTCTGCAGCCTTCTTTCTACGGATCAACATCCTCAGTACCAGCACGGTACAAAGAAGCAACAGAACAATCCTGTTTGGTGGTCAATGATTATGCTCAGAAATACAGTCCTTGCCGCCTTGCATCTCACACGTGTTTCTTCGTCTCGATCCAAATACAACTCGGCAATCACATGACAAGCTACAAAATCAAACTCAGCAAGGCGCAAAACACAAGATGAGCAATAAAAGAACGGCATTACATCAAAGGGAAAGCCAATGGCTCGTAATCTTTGCAGTAAGCATTCACAAAAGAGAAACCGAACACAAACCAACACCAAATCAGGTTGTAGCTTGTCAGCGAGGAGGTAGCCTAACTGCCTAAGTGCATACAAATTTCAGAAACAAGATATGGATGGCCCTGGAGCAAACAAGGGAGCAGCGAGAAGGTACAGTTGCCTAGTGCCTACAGATGGCGTCGGATGGGAATATGTACAGTCAAAACTCAGCCTCGCACTGCTCCTTATTACCAGGGGATCCATCCAAACTAGTCGCCAGCTAACTGCCAGCGGCGGATGTGTCAGTTACCTCTTCCTCTTCCCAGCTGAGCCTCCCGCAGACTTCCCACCGGACCCAGGAGCTGCTCTTGATCTGGAAGCAGGTGTCTTCTTCCCACTGGAGCCGTTTCCGTTGCTCTTGAGGTCAAGCTGGACTTGAATTCCTGTAGGAAGATAAGCTCACAGAAAGTTAATCACAACGAAGAGGGATGGTTAGGCTGGAAGTAAATGTACAACAAGCATGAGAACCTTTCTTCTTATCACTCTGCAAGTCCAGTTTTGGCATTGAGTCACTAGGCACAAGTTCATCTGAAAGAAGACAAAAAAACAGTGGTTAAACAGCAACTCATGTGCTTCAAAGAGATTCCTTTTTGGTTGCAACATGCTACTGACTAAAGAGTAAGGGCCTGTTTGTTTGCTGCCTGCTAGGCAACTCGTCGCCCAGGCAGCAACGCCAACCGCAGGCCGACGAAATCGAACGCCTGATATTGCTGCCTGAAGCAGGCAGCTTTGCCAGGGTCGGATGCAAACAAGCCCTAAAAGCAAGCTAGTAGCACAACTGGCTATACCATATACACCTGTATGTCTTGTCTAAATGACATGAGTACATATGTATGTGAAGATGGTATGGCACCGCAAAGTTGCCTCAACAGATTCTCTATCCAAATACCCAACACATTAGTCAAACAAACAAGCCTTTATATGATTTTTCTGCTTTATTATGGGAAAGGAACACGTACCATTATTTTCAGTATCAGAAGAATCCTCTTCATCAGCTTCAGCTGATGCTACACCATTTTCATCAGCCAGGCTCTCTTCTACTGGCTCCAAGATTGCTGCTACTCGTTTCTTTAGAGGTTTCTTCATGCCTGGAATATTTATTAGATCTGCTGCTCGAACAACACGAGAACTACTTCCTTGTTTGTATGCCTTTGTCAAGGCACTTTTAACGGCAGGTTGAATCCCATCCATAGGACTTGGATGGCCCTACATTAAAAACAATGTATTCAGAACCAACATGACGGGGGAACAAAGACAAGGGTAAACTATGAAAAACACGTTTACTCATCTAGTGACAAGCCTGCATAGATGCTTCCAACATTTAACTCCACCTATGTTGTCTCAACATAGCAGGTCCCAAACCCTGGTAAAGGAGGGTTGTGATAGGCTTGGCGAGCCAACGTTAAACCTAGCCATTCTAATGGAGATGAAACCCAAGAGAAATCTGTTGGGGTGCAACCCTCTTAGCGAAGCACCATATCGGAACCCGGATATGGTGTTAAATGAGCAAGGGCCGGGTCATCTCCCCATTAGTGACGCGTCGTGTCGTGATCTAGGCACGGTGCCAAGTGAGCAAGGATTGGGTTGCCATTTCCTTAGTGGAGCGCTACATAGGCACCTGGGTGTAGTGAAAAATGAGCAAGGGTCTTCACATCTCTCTCGATGGGTGCGAAGGGCAAGGAAGCTAGTCGAACCAACTAGGATTCGTGTAGGTAGTTGAAATGTAGGGTCTCTTACAGGTAAGTTAAGAGAGTTAGTTGACATAGCGACTAGGAGGCGTGTAAATATCTTATGCGTTCAAGAGACTAAATGGAAGGGCCAAAAGGCGAAGGAGGTGGATAATAACGGTTTCAAGCTTTGGTACTCAAGGACAGTTGCAAATAGAAATGGAGTAGTAGAGTTTTGATTGACAAGAGTCTCAAGGATGGAGTGGTGGACATGAAGGCAAGGGGATAGGATTATCTTAGTTAGGCTTGTTGTTGGTGATATGGTCTTGAACGTGATTAGTGCGTATGGCCCCCAAATAGGCCACGAGGAAAGTACTAAGAGGCAATTCTAGGAAGATTTAGATAGCCTGGTTAGAATTGTACCTTCTAGCAAGAAACTTTTCATAGGATATCTTAATGGGCATGTAGGTACAACAAGTGCAGGTTTCGAGGCAGTTCATGGAGGTTTTGGGTATGGTAGTAGGAACCAGGATGGAAAGGAAGTCTTGGACTTTGCAGTAGCTTTTGACTTGATGTTAGCGAACTCTTTCTTTAGGAAGAGATAGTCCCATTTAGTGACTTTTAGTATTGGCCAACACTATAGCTAGATTGACTTTATTCTCACAAGAAGAGAGGATAAACAGGCATGCTTGGATTGCAAGGTGATACCAGAGGAATGTGTTGTTTCTCAACATAAGCTTGTGGTGGCTGACTTTCGTTTTCAGATGCACGCACGGAGGGATAAACAAGCCAAGATTGCAAGAACAAAGTGGTGGAAACTGAAAGAGGAGACATCAAAGGTCTTCAAGGAAAGGGTAATCAAAGAGAGCCCTTGGAAGGAAGGAGAGAACGCAAACAACATGTGGAAGAATATGGCAAACTGCATTCGGAAGGTGGCCTCGGAGGTGCTTGGAGTGGCCAAAGGGAGTAAAGGCATAGATAAAGATACTTGGTGGTGGAATGAGGAAGTCCAAAAGACTATTAAGTAGAAGAAAGAATGCTATAGGCGCTTGTTCCATGACAGGAGTGTGGACAACATAGAGAAGTACAAGGAGGCAAAGAAGATCGCAAAGCGAGCTGTAAGTGTGGCAAAAGGTAGGACGTATGAGGATCTTTACCAACGATTAGGTACGAAGGAAAGAGAGAAGGACATAGATGGGAAGAGTATTTTGACAAATTGTTCAATGTTAAGAATGAGAACACAACCTTTCAGTTGGATGACTCTTTTGATGGCACCAACAGGCACTTTGTGCGGAAGATCCAAAAATCTGAGGTCAGAGAGGCGTTGAAAAGGATGAAAAGTGGTAAGGCAATGGGCCCGGATGGTATCCCAATTAAGGTGTGGAGATGCCTCGGGGATATAGCTATAGTATGGCTAACCAAGTTGTTCGACCATATTTTTCGGTCAAACAAGATGCCGGAAGAGTGGAGAAGTATATTGGTACCGATATACAAAAATAAGAAGATATTTAAAGTTGTACTAATTACCAAGGAATTAAGTTGATGAGCCATACTATGAAGCTATGGGAGAGTTATCGAGCATCGTTTGAGAAGGATAATGCGGGTCTGTATAAACCAATTTGGTTTCATACCTGGAAGGTCAACCATGGAAGCTATTTTCTTAATAAGACAAGTTATGGAGCGGTATAAGGAGAAGAAGAAGGACCTACACATGGTTTTCATTGACTTGGAGAAAGCGTATGACAAAATACCAAGGAATGTCATGAGGTGGGCTTTGGACAAACATAAAGTCCCAACAAAGTACATTGAACTTATTAAGGACATGTACAACAATGCTGTAACTAGAGTTCGAACAAGTGATGGCGATACAGATAACTTTCCGATTAGAATAGGACTGCATCAAGTGTCAGCTTTGAGCCCTTATCTATTTGCCTTGGTGATGGATGAGGTCACAAGGGACATACAAAGGGATATCCCTTGGTGTATGCTCTTCGCGGATGATGTAGTGCTAGTTGATGAAAGTCGAGCAGGAGTAAATAGGAAATTGGAGTTGTGGCGGGAGACCCTAGAGTCAAAAGGTTTTAGACTCAGGAGAACTAAAACTGAAAGGTCAAGTAGTGCTCAGGAAGGATACATTACGATATTTGGGATCAATGCTACAACGAGATAGGGATATTGATGAAGATGTCAGCCATAGAATCAAAGCGGGGTGGATGAAGTGGCGCCAAGCATCAGGAATTTTATATGACAAGATGGTACCTTTGAAGCTAAAAGGCAAGTTTTATAGGACGGCGATTAGACCTGCAATGCTGTATGGTGCAGAATGTTGGCCTCAAAAAGACGACATGCTCAACATATAAGTGTTGCGGAAATGCGTATATTGCGTTGGATTTGTGGTCATACGAGAAAGGATCAAGTCCGGAATGAGGATATACGTGATAGGTTAGGGGTAGCAACAATTGAAGAAAAGCTTATCCAACACCGGCTGAGATGGTTTGGACATGTCCAACGGAGGCCTCCGCAGGCACCGGTGCGTAGTGGAACCCTAAGGCGTGACAGTAATGTGAAGTAATGTGAAGAGAGGCAGACGAAGACCAAAATTGACATGGGAAGAGGCAATAAAAGGAGATTTGAAGAGATGGAATATACACAAAGATTTAACCCTAGATAGGAGTGCTTGGAAAACAGCTATTCATGTGCCTGAACCCTGATGTGGGCTCTTGTTGGGTTTCACCTCTAGCCTACCCCAACTTGCTTAGGACTGAAAGGCTATGTTGTTGTTGTTGTTGTTGATTGCACTTAGCTAACAAGTAGACTGTAACGTATTTTGTTGTATTCCATACTCACTTTAGTTTTGCATCTCATTGGCAAAATGGGCAGTGCAAAATTACTAAAACCAAACACCTACTCAACAGAAAATTCTGATGCAGATGCAAAGGTAATTGTAACCATTCAAAGGGATGGTCGAGTGAACATGGCATTAAATGGAATAAACATCAAACTGCTGCTAGAATAATTGCCAACCTTAAATTTGGATATTTCCACAATCGTGTCAAAGTCTTCCTGGCTGAGAGAGTAGGTGTCCATAAACTCCACCACCTTTTGAACAGCTTCATCCTGGATGAATTGCAAATATAAATTTTCCAGCAGATTTGCGCAAATAAATAGTTCTACAAGGGAAAAGTGTTTGAGATTACTGCATTACAAAATGACCAAATGGTAGGTTAATTACAAAGGGATTCTCCAACTTCATGTTTCTACAGAGCGTGAACAACAGTTCCACAGATTTTCCAAACAAAGAAACCAAAAAAGGAAATTAGAATCTTAAATTTTAAGCTATGAAGCAGTGATTTAAAGGCGACAAGGCGACCTAAGGCGAGCAGTGCACGCCTTAATGCCTAGGCGACAAGGCGGACCTGTTCGCCAAGGCGAGCTGGGTCCACCTGGACGCCTAGGCGACACCTTTGAAACACTGCTATGGGTTAAAGAGTTCAGATGATATGTGACAGTTTGCTTGAACGAGTGCAGAAGTTGGCATATGAAAAATTTCTCGGTTAGCCTTGTATCTCTAATCTCATGACTCATCAGAGGTGTGGCATTTCAACTTTCAAGACTAGTCCTCCAGAAACAACAAAGTTTGGACCAATTACGTAACACCTAATAATGCCCTGGAGATTATCATCATGATGAAATCAATAATGACGGAAAAAAAGGAAAAGTGGAGTTCAAAGCACAAGATGAATAACAACCTTTGGCATTGTTTTGAGTGGGTCAGTCAGCTGTCTCAAGAGAAGAGTAAGATAATCCAACCTCAATGTCTCCCTGCAGTTATCAAGCAATATTAAGGCTCGCAATAAAACATTACAAATATCACTTAAAGTTTGAACATCATTCAACTATTCAAAGTTACAGCACTGATGAAAAACCATGCATGAAAAATAGCATTCAAATCCATATCCAAAACTAGGACAGATAGCTGTGGTTTGCCGTGCCCAAAAAATACATATTAGGTGCAGATTCAGGACATGGCCAGATATGAGAACAGGTAACTTCACTATCCCATACCAGCAACTTAATAAGTCAGATATGTGACAATAAAAGCACAAGCCACTGAAAAGGCATAAGATAGATCTCAATACGTAAAAGTAACTACCTGTCCAAGTTTGCCTGTTGGGACGCAAGAATATGACTGTGAGCATCTTCCAGAAGCCTTCTGTTTTTGTTAGTTGTTGAGTACTTACCCAACCACCCACCAAACCTATTAAAGTTTCGCTCACCCTGACAATTTATTTGTTACCCAATTTAATTTGGCTCAGTAAGCAAAAAATAAACTACACAACAGATAGGGTTTGAACTTTACCGCTTCAAGGATTTCCCTGTTCCCATGCATAAAAGCGGCACTGGAAAAGATGGAAGAGGTTAGAAAACTGTAGCAAATTCAAAATAAATCAATACTACTGCCACCATATAATGAATGATGTACCCGATCAATACTTACGGTACTATAGATGAAGCAAAACAAGCAGCTTGCGACAACTGCCACTGTCGATATCTTCTTATTTGTACATTAACAAGATCACCATCCGCTATAGACTCAGCAGCACGGGCAAGAGCGTTCATTCTTTTAACTCCACTTTCATCCTTCCCGATGGTGTTAGGTCGATAATTGATATAATTTTCCTACAAATGGGCACATTTTTACATGTGAATTTTAGAGGCATTTTGATTTCCAAGACATATTTAAGCCAGCAGAAGCAGAAAAGAAAAGAGAATATATTGATCCATGTGCATCATGTAATTAAACTCGAACTAATGGAATTCAACAATACTCAACTAAAATCACAGCAACACAACATAGCAAAAGAAGACCTAAAGCATACGTGCCTTAAACAGTTCTGATACACACTGATTTGGAAAACATAAACATAGCAACAAAAGGCTAGAATTCTCTTCAGAATACACCATTCTTATGAATCTGAACATCCCAGCTTTCAAGCTATTACACAATCTGCACACTACAGTTGATATAAAAAAGTATATTTGAAAGAAATTTGTGCTAGTCGCTACTCAGAATAGATATCAGGAGAGAGAATACAGTAGAATTAACATTTATACAGGGGATTTCCATCAGTAGTACAGACCTGGATAATAAGGGGAACTAAATCAGGATCACTCATGCCAAAATCAATTCTCTCATCCATCCTTAATCTCCCACCATTGAAACCAAACAATCTGAAAGTTCAAAGAATATGCATGAATAACATAAAGAGAGCAGACAGAAATGCACAAGAAAAAAAAGAACCATAAACCATTCCAATGCTCGAGTAAATTTAACCCATCTGACAAAAATTTAATAGCACAGAGCATACAGTATGTTCTCTGAGTCCCCAGTCAAAGATTCCAATAAAGAGCAAACTAGCAGTTCGAAGGCAGGAAAATGGTTCAAACATCAGCACCAATAAAAGTATTGTGGCTGTGGATTGTCCAATATAGTTGTGAGGTGCTTCATGTCACCTTTAACAAAAAAAATGTACCTTAACCTAATCCTGAAGGCCAGCTAACTAGTACAGGCGAAAGTGCTTTTCTCCTTGGAAAAATATCCAGTGAGGATTCATGTGTGCCTTTCAAGTGATAATATGGAAGAGAAACAACGAAATCTTGATATTAAATCAACACATATTAATATATTGAACACGAAACTTAGCATAAACTCTCATCCTTCCAGTCTGAAATTAAATAACCGCTTGCACATTAGCCAGTAAAACATGGAGAGGTTCAAGGTAAGAATATCAAGGAAAAAATATAGAAAATTAATCAATAGAGATATTTTGATGTCGAAGAAATACTAGGGAAAGGAAAATACTTGTCAACAGCTGTGAAAGGAGAAATATCTTCATCCTTTGCACTGCTATTAAGTCGCTCTCGTATATCATCATATTTGACCACAGATTGGGAGAGGCTCATATACTGCAAATGGTTAAGTGCCATGCGAATATCCCCATGAACTCTTTCAGCAAGCTCTTCCATTGCATTCTATCATACCAGAAAACCACATATTAGTAGCAAAACCTGGAAAGTCTACACATCTGAGAACCATAAGGAGAGAAAAATGCTAGAAGATTAGAAATACAAGAGAAACTACAAGCACTAATTTTCTTCTATGTTATTGGTCTGCTTCTACTAACATCTTTAGGTTCAAAAACACTGAACTCTGGAGAATAAACAGTGGATACCTCTTGAGCTTGAATACCTTCCTTTTTGGCAATTTCCATCAATCTCTTACTCATCTGTTGAATAAAGAAGTTAGAACCAAGAAAAGGACCATTCAAGTCATAGGTAGAAAATAAACAGTTCTTCCTTTCTACGATGATCATGCAACCCTATATGTAAGCAGAAGAGAAACATTAAAACAGAAAGAACATAGCAGTCAATATGCGACTTGAGACAGCAAATGGTCAAATTTTCTATCAAATAGGGACAATCGTACACAAAGAGCAATGCTGGTTAGAAGCTCATAGAATCCACAGTAAGTGGCACCATCAACCTAGTGGATAACCCAGTCCATTTTAGACTCAAAGACATCACATACAGATTTGCTTCCAAATAACATGAATAGCGGCAGGACAAACTACATTGCACATGCCTAGATATAACAAGAAAAAAGGAACGGGGTGCTAGTTTTTTGTAATTTAGGGGACCATTAGTGATTCTCAAGGTCACTGCCTCACTTGAACTGAACATGGCAAGAAATAACCTGCTGTTTTGTTGGTTTTCTGAAGTTGAGCATCAGGCAGTAATTGACAAGGCTCTTCAATTTCTGGCTATAACGGTCATTACAGATGCAGATTATAGGAATCTTGGATATCTTGATGCTAGCAATAAGATCAGCAACACCACCTCTATCTCCAGCAGACATACCATCAACTTCATCCATGATTAGTACAGCTTTAGGATGCTTTAACCTGTTGAATTGTTGCACAATTTATTATAATAAACAATATACGAAGTCCAAAAAGGCTCATGATCCATGCTGTAATACTGACCGATTGTCACTATAATTCAGAGTTGCATTGCTGATAAGCTCTTTGACGGAATTTGATGTGCTCCCCCCAACACCTTTCTCAATCTTGGAGTCTGCTTTACCACGGCTATCACTTGCATTTACCTATTCACAAAAATTATTGTTTGAATTCAGGTCTGATTGGTAAGGAACAAATATAGTGCAACGACTAAAAATAGTACCTCAATGGCCTGCAATCCTAGCATCTGACTGACAACTTTTGCAGTTGTAGTCTTGCCAATACCCGGAGGTCCACTCAACAACACAGCCTTTTTGGCTCCGTTATCAGCTTGCTTCTTTCCCTTGCCCTTTTGCCCAGAATGAAGGAATTGTGTGTCCCAACTTTTCAACCAATCATGAAGTTGTTTAACCTACGTATGAAGTTCATAGTAAAACATCGATGCACAAATGAATGTAATCAACATAACCAAAAGCAGCACTACTCACCATTGATTGGTTGCCAACTATGTCATTCGGAACTTTCGGCCGATATTTTTCTGTCCATTGCATAGAACCACGGTCAATATTCTTGGCCTTTCTGTTTTCAGCAGAGGCATTTGCGACATTACTCTTTGAAGCAAAACTTTTGCCCACAGGACTTGCTTCAGCTGAAAATTTCAAACCAAGCATAAATAATATATTTAAGATGAGAAAAGCTAAAATCAGGGGGGAAATAAATGGTAATGAGTTGAATCACCAGAGGATCCAAACATAACAGCAGGATCAAGTTAACATCCACAATGATAAAGTTAGAAATACAATGAACATAAAAGTCATGTCAGACATTCATATTCAAGCAACTTTTCAGTCTTTGACAAAATGATGCATTAGGTTATGCTAAGCAGGATCCCACAACATGCTATCCGATTATAGAAGCATTAGAACTAGGAGGGTTCAGTCTACCTCGTTTCTCAACTTTAGCTGGAGAGCTCTTTGTCTGTAATTTCTGCAGCTTTTCAGAACCGTTGCTGCTTTGATGTCCGTCTACAGGAGCCTTTGCAGGCTTCGATTTCCGGATTAAATCAAATAAACCATCTTCGGTCAAGAATGGGACACTGCAAAAAAGTGCAAGCACATATGAAAATGGCAAACTAAAATGAATTCGCAACATTTTTTCATACAAAAATAGGAAGCAATACCCCAGATCTTTTGCTTTGTTAGATTTCACTCCACCAATGTCTTCATCAGCCAATAAGTAACTCTGTCAACAAGAACTTTCACCAAAATCAATACATGAAAGGCACTGATAAAATTCAGAAAAAGGTGCCATACTGATATGCATACCGTCTTTTTACTAATAGAGCCAGTCACACGGCCTCCATAACGCTTAATTAGATCAGTCGCTTCCTCACGTTCAAGACTGCAAACACATAGGAACTTAAGATGATCTCCTGGCAGAATCATCTAAATATGGAAACTTTAAAGTTTCAAATTATAATTCATTGGCCCTTGCATTATCATTAAATATATACTGTATACTGAATATTATCAAGGAATAAAAATCAAAGCACCTGTCAAGGGTACCACTAATGACAAATGTCAGACCAGATAAACAGTCAGGGGCACCCTCTGGGACCTCCTACAAATTGCATAAGATGAAATAAACAGTTTAGGATTGAGTTTTTGAGTTTCCAGAAAACATTGATGAAAGATATCAAACTTACCTTTTCTCCTTTGTGAGGGGGATCCTTCCTCTCACCAAAATTCATGAAACCTCTCCCACCCCCTCCTCTACCTCTACCCCCAGGGGCTGCTCCTCCTCTTCCTCCCCTTCCCCTTCCTCTTCCAGCTCCTTTCGAAGGAGTCTTGGCATCTTCATCCATCTTGTCCTCCTCCTCACCATCATCAGTACCAGTAGTCCTTCCAGGGGCTTCAACATTAGATTCAACCTTAGGCTTCTTTGATGGCGGCGGCTTCACTGGAGTTTTCTTTTTTGAAGGTGACACAAAGTCGTCATTGTCGTCTTCATCATCCTTAGACATTTTCTTTGCTGGCAAAGGCTTTGTGTCATCCTTGAGTTCATTGCTACCTTTCTGAAGTTTTCTTTTAGCCGCATTCTTCTCAGTACTCTTTCCTGCAGTGGCATCTGCCATTTCAACATCCGAGTCCTTTTCAGTTTTTGACCCAAAGTACTTGCTTGTCTTCCTTCTAGCAGAAGGATCATGGTCGCAGGACGCCTGATTGATCCAGGGTGCGGCATTAACAAAGTCAGAAACTTATGCAGCGTCAAATATTGTAAGCCAATGAAAATTAGATAAGAACTGCAGTTAGCATGGCGAAACAAACCAACCGGAGTGATGACTCGACAATCAACATATAAGTGGATAAATAGCCCAATTTGTTATATTATGGTGCAGGTGCTAGATGAAACGACATCGAAGGAACTCAAAGAACCTAGTCAATAATCTAGTCTAGCTGGTAACTAATAGGCTAAAACTAAATCTACAAACTTCCACAGATTGCAAATGTCCAGAACATAATCATTTTCCATTTATTTGGCAAAAAAAATAACCTTAATGAGCACAAAAATCCTAGCACCCCATTGGTTGCTGCAAGGAACACATTGACCAAAACTGAATGGCTGACCCAATCGGCCAATCCACAATATCATGCACTACAAAACAATGTCTCAATCAACCCAACCCATCTAAATCACCCATAAGCATAACAAGGCAACAATTAGGAACAGAGGGCGGAACCAATAACAACGGGGGTTCAGCAACCTACCAACGAAGGTGGTGCCTGCTTCTTCTCCGGAATGCTGAGCACCGGCTTCTTCTTCTCCGCCGCAGCCGGCCCTGAGGGCTTCACGGCCCCGGAGGCCCCACCCTTGTCCTGCGTCTTCATGAACCATTTCCGGATGTCCGACGACTGCGACCGAGAAACCCAAGAAACAAAATGCTCAGCCGGAAACCAAGAATCAAGAACTGGCGCGTCAAATCTCCGCGGAGGAGGGTACCGGGCGCGAACGCACTCACCATCTCTGACCCAGCAGCGAAGGCCGGATATCTCGGACTCCGGGAGACCGAAAGGCGGGAGATTTCCGGATCCCCGGCAGATTCCTGGCGCGGTTACGATGGCGAGGGGGCTAGGGTTCTAATGGGCGGGCGGTTCTTGCCTCCTCCGCCCAATCCAGCCCTGCAGCGGGCCCACCCGGCGCCACCCCTACTGGATGCGGAGAAGAGGAATGGGAGGAAGAGACGGCGGGGGGAGGGGAGGGGAGTGGAGGCGGCGGCGGTGTACGGCGGAAGACTCGTCTCGCCTCGCCTCGCGGGCGCGGAGGTTTTGGGTTGGGGAAAAGGTTGGGGAAACCCGGCGCGGCGCGCGGTTCTCTCGAGACGCTGGCGGGAGGAGGCGTGGCAACTGGCAAGGAGTTTCGATGTGTCGTGATCCTTGAGATTCGTGCGGTGGGGGCAGGTTCATTCCTACGGCTGAGATCTGACAAGAACATAAGCATCTGGTTGATGTAAAACCATCCGTCGAATGCAATGAGAAACCGCTTTGAATGGTTTTGATTTATGTAGCTGGGATTTACCGAGATTATAACGTTAGTTTACATGAAAAGCAATGATCAAATCCCTGTTGCAACATTTCATCGGAGTGTTTTTTTAAGAATCTAACTATTGCTTCGGTTTGGTTTCGACCATCGAACTTGAAAACCACTGTTAAAACCGTTCTAGCCGTTTAGATTGGTGATTTCGCTGTCATGGACGGCACGCGGCAGTAGGATCCACATGTCAGTATTATCTTCTTCCCCTGTCCATTCTCTCTCCCTCTAGCCACTTCCGCTTCTTCGCGCCGCCGCTCTCCTAGTCCTCGCCCCTGTATCAAGCCGCCGGCCCGCAGCGGCCCATCCTCTCGACAGTGGCTAGGTTGGGAGCCCTGTCGTACATACATTTATGAGCCCACCGAAAGGTTTGGATAGTCCCAAATATGGGACTGGACATAAAGACGTATCTGACGTGGAGATCATGGCGCAGGATGGCATAATCTACATGGAATAATAGGAACTAGTCGAGAATTAGAAAAGTATTCATTGTAATAAGAGTATGACTCCTCTAGTTGTATCCAACTAGTAGTATTCTTGTAAACCAACCGACATGTAACCCTGCCCTAGATATATAAGGCGAGCCAGGGACCCTTCAAAACAATTGAATACAACCAATGCAATACAACACATAGGATGTAGGGTATTACGCTATTCAGCGGCCCAAACTTGTCTAAATCGCATGTCAGCGTTCACCTTCGAGTTCCTGATCTTGGCAAATCCCATCAACCAATCCACTACCTCGGGGATACCCTACCTTTGCTGGTCCTAGCCTCTCTTCTTCTTCCTCCAAGCAGGGCACAGTCGAGCCGAGCCCGACCTTCGGCCACCTGCCGACCAAATACTCTCCATCCACCCCACTAAAATCAAATCTCTCGTACCTGAAGCTCATTCACCCTCTGAGCTCCGCCCCTAGCCCCTCTTAGGACAACTCCGGCCACTGGTGGGCCTGGGATTCGAATTTCCCGAGCTGCCATGGCCGCCAGGCCGCCGTGATCCGCCCACCATCGACCACCCGCCTCCAGCCGTCCTCTACCCCTTCGAGGTACCAAAACTGAACCCCCACAACCCAGTGGGGCTCCAACTCCTGTCAGCTCGTGGGTTAAGCCAATGTCCTCGCCGAAAAACTCATGAGTGCCGTCGCTGCTATGCTATGTGCGCCACCGCTCGCTTCAGGCCATGCTCTGGTGTGTTCACCGTAGGGGTATCGGTGCACCTAGTTGCTCAGTAGCTATAGGTGCCAGCCTCTTCGCCGGAGACCTCACCGCCGGTGAGGAATCGCCGGTCAACAGCCGACCGTGGCTTGGGGGAGAGAGGAAGGGGAATGAAGAAGAGAAATGGGATGATGTCAGTGAGGTGGAGAGAGGAGAGAGAAGGGAGAAAATGTGTGACATGTGGGCCCAACTCCATGTGGTATCCATATTAGCAAAACCACCCACCAAACACAACTCAACGGCTAAATTTATCTAGTTTTGATAGTTGGATGGTCAAAGATTCCTGATTCTAGAATTTCGTGGTCCAAACCAAGCTGAAGCAATAATTGGATGGTTAAAAATGGACTTCTTCATTTTTTTTAATGCCTAGGAGACAATAAAAATAGGAGAAACATGGATTTTTTTTACAATCTAGCACCTAAGGTTATCTATAAAGATTTGCCACCAAAGGGAGGTCGGTGTATTGGATTCTTGCTAATTTGATTGTTGGATCGCGATGGAGGTGCGATGCTCAGTTGGAATGCGCCATGGTTCTCCTTCGTATACCATGATTTCTTGTAAATGGGATAGCATATTTTTTGTCTTTTTAGTTGTGGGTTTGCATCCAATTATTTGATTTTAAGATTGCAAGAATTGCAATTCTAGAGTATGGATGGTAGCTAGACCGAGGTTGTAGTGAAGGATATATTGTTGCTAATGAATGGTGCTTTTTTTAGCGTAGTGCACTAATATAGACAAAGTCTATGCGGACAAACGTGCTAATGAGTAAGAGGCAAACTGACTAGGTTAAGAGGGAGGGACAAGGGCAACAACTCTAGCAATAGCCTTCAAAGCGAAGCCCCTAAAGATTGAACGGGGTTCTCTCTATTTTTTTAGGCCATAAAAATATTTTCAACTCCAGCAATAACCTCCTTGGATAGAGGGCTCCCTAGAGACCTCCCCACTAATGGAGGGTGGAGGGGGAATTTGGGGGCCTCCCCAAAATAGTGAGCTAAGCAGAGGGCCTGCTGGAGTGCGTTTTTTTGACTTGGCCCTCTAAACCTTGAGTAGAGGGCTGTTTAGAGGGTCTGCTGGAGTTGCTCTCCACCCGTTCCGAAAAGAATGCAATTTTAGCCAGCCATAATTGCATTCTTTTTGAGACGTAGGGATAAATGGTAGTGTTTTTTAATCACTTTAATGTTTTCAGTTGGTGATTTTTAAATAAGTTACATATTTCATCTAGAGTTTATATTTGGATTGACAATTTTGCTTTTGATGGTGAAGGATCAAGTATAACAAGAATGCCTTGAAAATTTGGGACTTGAAACCACAAAGTGAAGTCCTATTATTTTACTACCGTAAAATAATTACATTAGTTTGTTTGGTTTTAGAGTGCAAGAGCAAAAAATATGAGAAAGAGGAAACATGAGATATTAATGTGAAAGCTCCAAACTTTCAATATTGGAGGTTGGAGATTGGTACTAGCTAGAGTGAGGAACTATCGCGCTAGCGCTTTGTCATTATGGCAGAGCAATGTATATGTCAGGAGCAAGAACAGTAAAAATTGACATTCCATTATATTCGTAATGTAAGTCACTTTCGAACAATATGTAAAGAATTACATGTAATGATAACGTTAGAATTGATCATAATACGACCATCATGAAAATTCTTTCATATGAACCATTTTTTATTAAATACTATTTTTTGAAATTGTTAGTCAAATTGTCACCTTCAAGATGGGTCAAATTGTCACATTCAAGATGGCACCAATATCCCCATTTATTTATATTTTGTACAAGGAGAAGGGAGCCGTAGGTGGAGTTGGTGGTTAAGGCGTAGCATCACAAGCATGAATCTTGGTATCTTGGGGTTTTCAAAAGCACTAGTGCTTCATGCCTTTATCCTTAAGAATTGTATAAAGAGTCGCATCGCAAGCATAAACGATGATGGTTTGATGAACACTACTTGTTCTACTTCCTTTTTTGTTTTCATCGGTGTTCTACTTTTAAACAAGAGGAATGTTTTTTTGTCTTTGAAGTGCCGTGAACACTTTCATTACATTGTATATGACAGCATGGCATTTGATAACTAGTGCTAATCCAACATATTTATAAGCACTGATTGAAGACCTACTTACTAGTGTATTTTACAAAAAAAAAAAAGAGAGAAATATATTGAAATATGCCATTCACGTTTTTTTTACTTAACAAGCCAGGGCAAAAATGAGAGTTGAGGTTCCTCAAAAAAAAAAAAAGGGAGAGTTGAGGTAAAACCAACAAGAGGCCAACAAAATTATTACAGAAAAAGGGCAAACAATTCCAAGTAATACGACCTCATACCACAAAATGAATCTACAAGTTGCATTAATGTATTGCAACAATCCTAGGATATCCAACGACATACAAATCAAATATACACAAGATTGGGAAATGTAAACATGAACAAAATATCAAGCAATATACATGGCATGCTCAATGACAAGCTGAAAAAAATGGATGTCTACTCAGGAAACGATAACCCCATGACTCGACACTTTGAGAGATTCAACTTTCAATGAAGCACACACCCTGACTATTCACAGAACTGCAAGAAGGAAATAAATAGGCAAAATGCACGACCCGATCAACCATGGACTGGGACTTCATTCGAAGCGACCAATGGGGCAGCCAGATCAGGTCCTGTTGCTTCTCCAACGCCATGTTCGACAGTGAGCTCTTCTGGAGCAGAAGGTTGTGTAGGGGGGACTTCAACTGGGTTGTCTTGCACTTGCGCAGCCTTTGCCCTTGAAACCTTAGATTTCGAGTTTGAGGTTTTTGGTTTTGTAACCATAGGTCTTGGTTCAGCCTTTGCAGTCCCAGACACTTGGGATGTAGTTTTCGTGACTGATCTCTGGACAGGTTTTCTAGCAGGAGCCCGAGGTTTGTTGTTTTCCGCAACTTCATTTACCCTGGCAGAATTTGCAGTGCTCCGTGGACTCTCACATGATACAGAACCATCTGCAGAAGCAGCAGTAGCAGAATTGGTTGGCTTGTGCCGCCCAAGCTTTGGTGACCTCGCACGTGTTGGGGGAATCTGCACAACCAGTGTATGAGAAACTGTTTTTAAGGTGTGCCAAATTACTAATGTGTCAAGAAAATGTGTACAGGAACATAATATTCAGGAAGCTTAATCAATATTTTTGATCCAACCTAGCAGATACACACACGAGACAAAACATTGAAATATCAATAAATCGGAAATTGAATTTCAACACACTGTGAAACCGTGCATACAGTGGAGAAATGAAATGAAACATGAATGACTTGATAAACTTGTAGAAATAAACAAACTTTGTCACTTGTAAGTTGTAACATTATATCTTCCTGTGAGATGGAAGGGACTGATTTCACTAACATACATCTCATTGACATGAACATGTCATGGTCTGAAATCCTACATTAAGGTGCTTCAGCAACTGCAAATCTTAATCTTTATGATTATCTGATAACAAATTCAATCATATCTGGATGAAAATTGTTATAGAAAACAATTCAGGTAATCAAATATATGAAAGAAATGTGAAAGGTATACTGCCTTAATGAATTAGTATAAGGCATATAGAGATAGATGACAGTGACTCCACCAATTTAATAGCAAAGATCTAGAATCGTAAGGATTTTCTTATCAGTAATAGACCGTTCACAAATCAAAAGGACACAATGCATATGGAAATTTATCAAACCATGCCCAATGTGAACCTTTCTATTAAAAGAGGAAAAATAGGATGTACTTAAATTATATGGAGCCATTTATTTGAAATATACAAAGCAACCTCAGTAAATCAAGTAGATCAACTTAGTACCTTTTTCAGCTCAACTTTAGGTGGCTGCTCCTTGTAAAAGCTTGGCATAGGTGTAGCTTTAAATGTCAGGCTCTTCCTCAGCAGTTTGATCTCAGCTTCTTGACTCTCCTGAGTGTGTGTAGATTAATTTCAGAAATGAAACATGCAAATATCCCAAAGGTTTTATGCAAATAATACAAAAGCAATTCCCACCTTAGATTTTTCCTGCAAATTTGTTTGTTCAAGCTCCTTTGCATGGATTTTTTCTTCAAGCTTTTGGAAGAACTGGGTGCAACAAACAACTAAGGCCCTTCAGTAAAAGAAAAGGGAAACGCAACCAAGTATGTAGTACTACACAATACCACCGTGGAAACTGTGCTCACCTCCTTTCGCTTCTCAGCACGCTGCTCCAATCTGAAACTGAAGGCAGCGGCGGCAATCTTGCGAGCTGCTGCACGGGGAGTATTGGTACTTCTGCAACATGACACGGAATGATGACATTGGTAATGATACCACGGGGAAGAATGAATAAGTGACTATCACTCTCTCATGAAGAATTACTTACGATGTGGTGGAGCGCACATCGTCCTCTGTTTTTCCTGGCTGCACTTGTTTCAATGGTTTGGCGGTGTTCTCATGTGACCTGATACCCAGCATCAAGAATTTCAGCAAAAGAAGGAAAACGCCCAGCCTTAGCCTTTGATGAAATCATATTTGTAACAGCTCTGATTAGTCAATCTATTGTGACAATGACATTAATTGAATCATTTCTAGTAAGCATCGGAAACGGGCTCAAGACCGAACATCCAAACAACCCACATTAATGGTGTGTTCTATTTAGAGACGATAACTGAAATTACAACAACGCAAAAGGGGAAAAAAACGCACGGCCCAAATCTGGATTGGTAGTGGTCCAGCACTTACTCTTGGACTGCAGGAGTTGCATCATTTGGCGCGGCCGCATCCACTGATCCAGACTTGACGGGCTAAGTCAAAGACAATTGGACCAAGTCTTACCACACGGTAACTAAAAATAGGCAAAAAAGACGCCAACTTCAAGTGAAAGATCAGTCAAAGGAAGCATCTTTACCATCGCCCGGCGAGCGACAACAGGCGTTCGTGCCGAATTCGCCTTCTTCTCCGCTGCCCGTCCTGCAAGCAATTGAATCCCATCCCCACAATTCAGCAAACCCGACAGATGGCAACCCCATCGCTGTCGAAACGAAGAGCAAATAGAAACCAACCTGACGCCGCCTCTGATCCGTTGGCCACGGCAGCCTTGGCTTGCTTGGGCGTGGTAGCCACCGCCGCTGCGGCCGCGGCCTTCTTGGCGCCGCCGCTCGGCCCCCGCGCCGGGAACGAGGCACTCTGCGAGAGGACCCCGGGCTTCTTCCCCTTGGCCGCGGCGGCGGGCACCCTGCCGTTGGGCAGCTTCCCCTTCCGCGCCACGGCGGCGTCCCCGGATCCAGCCTTCTGCAGACAGAGCGAACACCCGGGCGTCAGTGGCTGGCGGATCACACTAACCCCGTACGCGCGGCGGGCGAAGGCCAGGGAGCGGAATTCACCTTGGCCGGCGCCTTGGCCGTTGCCGGCGCCGCATCCTCGGCCAGCGGTACCGCCGCGCTGGCGGCCTCAGATCCGCCCTCCGCCGCCTCTTGCACGGCGGAGTGATCCTCCCGATCGCCGGCGGGCTCCCCGTCAGCCGCCGCCGTGACGACGACGTAGCCCTCCGCCGCTTCCACCGCGCCATTCTCCACCGCCGCGGCGGCGGCGGCAGCATCTCCGTCCTCCATCGCCGGCCGCGCGCGCAGATCCGCGCCCCCGAGATCCTGCCCCGGATCGCCCGCTGCGCGCCGCAGCCAGCCACCCGCCTGCGACCGCCTACCTACCTACCAGCCAGCCAGCCTACCACGGCGCGGGCGGAAGGAAGGCGGGGCGCGGGGGGGCTCAGCAGTGCGGGAGCGCGGGCGCCATCGCCGCTGGGGAGTGGAGGGGGAGGGAGAGGGCGGAGGCAACCACCAGGCCACACCCACCCACCCACTGATGGTGCCGGGCTGGCTGGCAGCGGGGCGGGAGAGACGGAGGAGGAGTTGGTGCGCGGCTGGAACGGAGTGGACTCGTGGGGAGACGCGACGTTACGGGGTGTCGTGGTGGACCCCCCCGCCCCCCCGCGCGTGACCGTTCCCCCCGCGCCCGAGCGCTCGGACGGTTCTGCCCCTCCCGCTCCCGTCACGTCTCGCCGTTCCGAGCAGCCCTCTCCCCCGTGCGGGACGGTACGCGCGACCGTATGTGTGGCACGGGATGCAGAGAAGCGACGATTTCGCCCCCATACGGGATCAGGGGCGGCTGCCGTGGTGCCAGAAATTCCACGGGAACGGGGAACCTACGGTGGCAGCCATGGTACCGCGGAAATGTAGAGGCAACTACGGTCCTCGTTCGTGTTTGTACCGTAGAGATTTTGAGTAACCTTTTTGCGGGTGGTGGGTGCTTAAGGAGAAGAGAACAACCACGCCAACGCTCTCGTTGAACTGCAGCAACACTTGACATTATTTGTGTCGTAACACACCTTCCAACATACATTCCTTGTGCACGCTAGACTTACAAAACTATACACGCACAATGTCCTTCCAGATATCGATGAAGTATCATTATGGCTCCACATATATGTATAGGATATGCATAATTAAATTTGGGAATAAATTCCAGTGCAACACCCGAGCCGTCCCTGTAGGAAATCAAACTCGGTCGAGTGCACTCCTTACTGAGTTGTATCACCATTGCGCTATAAGCGCGTTTGCAACTGATTTTATGATTTGAATTGCTAGAGATTTCGAGGCTACTTAACTTTAACTTACGGATGGTACTTAGTTCCTAATGAGGCTGTGACGACGATAGCTTTTCTCTCAAAAAACTGTACGTGGTGCCGAAATCCAATGCCTAACTTGTGGCGCGCCGCACATGCGGCATGGCCAGTGATGGCCGGGAAGCAAACGCGCTTTCGAGTTCAGCCCAACCCATTCACGTGAACTCAACACAACCGTAGCTCGACACTCTCAAATGCCCAACCCACCATACGCGCATGCAAAAGAAAAAGATCGTGTGACGGTGAGTCGGTGACATGAACGTACCCTAACATGATCACACACGCGAAGAAAATGTAACGTAGTACGGCCATGCATCGCGAAGAAAACCACCCGGCGGCTTGCATCGTCAATCGTCCTTGCAAGAGCAGTAAAGTGCCGACGTCGGGATTCGGGGAACAATTGTCGCGGCCCCGCATCTTTCCCCGCGCCCGTCACCAACGACGACGAGGAACTCACCAGGGGCAGTATCGTCCGAGCCGACCCCGTCCGCCTGTATACGCCGTCGCCTCGCGCCACCGTCAGTCCATGCATTCGCAGGGACATGCCGCCGCGCCGGCTGTCATTTTGTCCGGACGCCCGCCGCGCCGATCCATCGGCCCTGGCTTCCCTGGCGCAGGCATGATTAGCCGATGCCGATGCGTGCGCAACGCGTGCTGCTTCCGGTGGTTGTCCAGATTCCCCGGGGCTCCGGCCAGCCTGATCGATCGATCGATCAGGAGGTGGGCGAGATGGGATGCGATGCGATGCGATGCGACGACGAGGAGACCGGCGGTGGGGCAACCCAGGGGCGGTATCCGATCCCCCCGCGGGCTGACGGCCTCCCTGTTCGTCCTTGCGTTGCATACTACGGTCGGTGCAGCACATTCTAGTGCTACTGTACCTCTATCCCTGCCAAATACTTTAGCACGAACATTCTAATGAAAAACAAGAAATTATACAAGTATAACTTCATATTTTAAAAATTATCTTAAAAAAATAATATTTTTTAAAAATATCTTCAATAACATTCTAATGTAGCTTCATATTTTAAAAAAATTTCTTAAATAACAACGCATCTAAGTAGATTAAGGGGGTGTTTGGATCGTTAGTCCAGACTAAATTTATGTCACATCGAATATTCGGAGATTAATTAGGAGGACTAAACATGAGCTAATTATAAAACTAATTACCAGACGGAGGCTAATTCGCGAGACGAATCTATGAAGTCTGATTAATTCATCGTTAGCACATGTTTACTGTAGCATCACATTGTCAAATCATAGAGTAATTAGGCTTAATAGATTCACCTCGCAAATTAACCTATCGAATGTCTTTTTCAGATACATATCCTTCGAGACTTCCACTTTCCACACCGATCCATATACTTGACAAATGATCGGATCTTTTTGTATCCATTTGTCAGACGGATATGGATGTTTCGCATGCAAATCAGATGGTATGGGCTCTCCATATATCTATTTTTTTCGTCCCTTTTTTGTGGCCGCTAGAATGAACTCGCATAAGTCTGATGCTGGAGTGTTCGTGAAAAGTATGGTACGAGATGAGAGATGACGACGAAGAGGTTGTTGACAACGATGGTATAAAGGCACGCGAAACCTACTTTTAGGGAGACTCCCAATTTCTTTCAAAAGAAATACAAATGTATGGCAATCAATTAAATACTCCTAGTTCATACCGACACAATTAGACCAGTCTAATGTACAGTTTTATTACATCGTTACTAAGATTAGGAACTAGGTAACTGTGCTGGTTGAGTTTTATGGGGATGGAACTCCTCTAACGTATGATGAAACACTCCATTCTCTTTCCTCGTAAAGATCTTATACGTCAGCAAAATATTGCTAACGTAGCATGAAATTTAATGACTATAAAACTTCCACTGAAATTGATCTATTAGGAATATAATTGAACACAAGAAAAATAATCTATCACGCACCTGAGACTATCAGCATACTCCTATCCGCGACCAAACATTTGGGGTGCAAGGATTATATTATTATATAATTTATTATAACAAAACAAAGACAAGGCATAAAAAGTGTATAATAAATTGGACTAAACATTATTACATATTTCCATATGCTAATACGACAAATACCAACCTCGGCGAGCGAGTAGCAGGAGATCGATTGAAAAAGTTAGAGATCAGATCTTGGCGCCATGACTTTTTAACCTTGGAAAACAACATTCACTAGCAGTAGCTTTCCGGAAATTTTCAAAGGCGACCATTAACTTGCCGGCCTGTCCCACGCTGATGGCACCTCAAAGGTGGTAATTAAACTAGGCAAAGGCTGGCTGGCTCGTTCGTTCATCCAAATCCACTCGGAGCTTCTGGTAGAAGCTTAATCAATGCTAGTAGCGAAACGTATAAACGGAATTGAATTGTTTTTTTTTTAAAAAAAGTTTGAAGCTTGGATCGGGCAACCGGGCAAGAGAAGGCAGCAGGCCGGGAGAGATCGACAAGGACGCGACGTGAGGCGTCACCTAATCAGCACTAGTTTTTGTTGTGTTATTAAATTATTAGGCGCGTATAATGGTGGTGTGATCCGCGCGCGTATTGTCGGTTGGTACCAAAGAATTCGTCACCGGTCCAATAATGTTTTCATATTAGTCATTTTCGAACAGTGTATCAGTAAGATACAGTATACTGGAGTGATCATGTCGGTTCAGATAACATCCGGCCCAGTTCCATGCGGGCGTATTCACCACTGATTTTTTTTTTCGAAGCAACCTTAAAAAAAAAGCAGGGAGTTCCAGTATTTTTTTTATATTCACCAGCCTCTATCTACCGCCGGCGGGGAGGATCGAGCATTTTGGAGAGTGGTTAGTAGCGATTCTCTGAAAATCTAGCTATCTTGAAAAGCTGCTATCTACAGAATCTGTTGGTAAGAGAAGCAGAGTGTTTGGCAACCTGATTTTCTATTAAAAGATTATCTGTGCCGATTGTGTAATAACTTGTATGCCTCTGAGGGCGATAATACCTTGTTTAGTTGTAAAAAAGCACCGGAGGCAATAACTGCATTAATTTTTGATATTACATGTTCATTAATTTTTAATTAAGACATCAATTGTCATTACTAGAGCCTATTACAATCTCTCCTCATACGTCCAAAATAACAAAAGCAACTCCTTGAGCAATCATGTTACCAAAACCGCAACAATGAAATCCCGCAAAGTACCCATATCACTGTCATCTGCTGAAGCACTCCCATCATGAGTAATTCTTGTGCCATCTTGTTCTCAAAATCAGCATCATGTATGGCACTATCTCTTATGAAATTGTGAAGAGCCATAACTGCAGATATGATTCTAGCTTGCTTGTTGATGGGATAGGCAGGCAAGCTCAAAAGAAGGCACCACTTCATCTTTAAAATATCAAAATAACACTCGATCACATTTCGAAGGGATGAATGTGCATGGTTAAGCACCTCTTTGGAGCCCACCGATTGTCTCTCATGTTGCCATTTAGATACATGGTACCTTTGACCCTTGTAAGGGCTGTTAGGATATCCCGAATCAACAAGATAATACTTCTCTTCTGGGGATGTGGAAATTGCTAACTGTATGTTTCCAAAATATCTAGCAATACATGAATCTGGGTGTACTGCCTCTTAGTTCTTTCAGTAAACTTCCTAATTAGATTTGCATATCTTGTCTTAGTGCTGCGGCCTATTTTTGGAATTGACTTCTTCCACACAAATCTGATTGAGCAAATGGATCTCACTTTGCAACGTTCTCTTGGGGTTTTTTCATCTAATCATATATCATAGGAATGCATCAATTTAAATGTACACAAACATTTGAGGACCCTCTAACTACAAGATGTACAGAGACATGGGATTCTTGATAAATCTTGCAGAAATCATGCAGAAATTAGTAGATTGATATCATAACACTCACATATAAATCATTAGCAACCCATTTTTATAACAACAGATCCATCTTTTAGATAAATTAGAGGAGGGAAATTTGCTTACCTTGCCTCCAGGAGGTGTCCAGTATGTGCCTTGGGGATCCTGGTGCCGGCCTCAAGTGGTGCTGCTCATTGCAGATCTTGGGGAGGGGGCTAGCCGCTGCTAGCCTTATTGCTCGCATTTGGCGGCATGTTAGGGGTTCGGTGGAGGTGGCGAGAGCGGCCGCAAGGGACGACGGGAGGCTCCGCTCGTCCATGCTTGCGAGGTGGCGGAATGGGTGGGAGAGTGTCGTTCGAACTCTATCTCTGAGTTTATATACGATGGTAGTTTTCGTGTAATTTTGTGTGAAGTTTAAGGATAAACTGTTAACTCACCCTATAGAATCGGTGGAACTTTTCCTCTAAATATCGAGCCGGATGATTCTCAGCACACATTGTTTTCCTCTCTGCTTGGGGAATCAATTCCCACGGAAGCGTACCAGAGGGTCGTCTGCTGGATTAAGATGACTATCCAAACACCCCCAGTTTCGGCTAGAAAAAACGTCCTGCGACCGCCCACCCAGTCCACTCAAAACTCGGCCCATCTGACCTATCCATGTCTTCCAGGCCGCCGGCCCAACCTGCTGCTCCCCTCTCAACACCTCCTACTCGAGTGGGCCAAAATTGGACTTTTAACACCTGTCTCTCTCCTTTTTCCTTTTCCTTTTCCTTTTCTTTTTTGATTGACAAAGGGCGCGGCCAACGAGCAGGCAGGTTGGACAGCCAAGTAACCGCGCGACAAATACGCAACTCATTATTCCACGGATCCGGGGCAGCTTTCGTCGTGCATGCGACCATCTGGATATACTAGCTAGCTAGCAAGTCTTTGTAATGTTGTATAACTTTAATCGAACAAATTGTAAAACGTGCAATGTTAAGTTGTCATGTACTATCGTATGCGGTCAAAACATATGTAATGGACCGAAATATGGACACGTTACGTTGGTAGCATGACATGGTGAGACACTCGATACAATGGAAATAACCCCTATTTTTTTTTCCTTATTTCATTTCATCCCTTCTCCCAATCTCTCCTAATCGAAAGCTATTTTTTTAGATCATAGTATGAGAACAATAGGATCTCACCATTGCTCAAGCCTAATCCAAAGCTCGCGAGCTTTTTGAGATCAAGATCGAAAAGTTCGCGTATTACAACTGTCTATATAACACTATGAGGTGTGTACATATATAATCTATTTTTTTCCTAACTGTATCATCAAAATCCTCAAAGTCTATAAGCAAGGCAATAACTCAAGTCTAATTTCTCCTCCATCTGTTCCAAATTGTAGGTCGTTTTGGCTTTTTTAGAATCATAATTTTTATTATGTATACAGACATATTGTATATCTAGGTGTATAGCAAAAGTTATGAATCTAGAAATACTAAAACAATTTAAAATTCGGGATGGAGGGAGTATATAGACTTTGATCAACTAAGGTTATGACCGATAAAAATTCCAAGGCTCGTGAAACTGCTCGCTTTCAACTTGACTCGAGATCGCCTCGAATTACTAGCGAGCCAAGCTTGAGCTAAACTGTAGGCTCGCTCAGTTTTGAGGCTCGGATATCAAGCTCCGTGCTCGATGCTTTAACAAGCTCGAGCTCGAGCTTGAGGCGCGCGATGCGTTCGCTCGATGCGTTGGTGATCATCCCTCCACCCGTGTGCGCGCTCTCCATGTACACGATTAGCGTCCCAAGGAGGACCATGACCATGACCATGCCCTCACCACGATACTCCATGTGCGTCCTCCTCCCGGACGTGCACGACGGCCTGTGGAGCCTCGTGGACAAGGTGGCGTCGTCCCGCCCTGGCTTCCTGCAGGACCACCTGCCGGAGAGAGCAGTCAGGGTTGGGGAGTTCCGGGTGGCGGGTGCCCAAGTTCAAGCTGTCCTCCGCCTCCGCCAGCGCCAAGAAGGCTCTCCAAGATCTCGGGGTCCAAGCAGCGCTCTCGCGCGGAGCTGAGCTGCCCGACATGCTCGAGGACGACGACGGGTTGCAGGAGCCCCTTTGTCTTGGGGATGGCACGGAGGCAGCGGCTGTTGATGCTTGGTGCACGTATGGTTTATGTCCACTGAGGCAACCACCTGCGCTCGTGGACTTTGTCGCCGACCATCCGTATGCGTTCTATGTGGTGGAGGAGGGTGTCCGGTGCGGCGCTCTTCGCTGGACACGTCGTTGATCCTACACGACCCTAGCTGAGTCCCATTCTCGGTAATGGTTTCTGCAGAGTGCAGATACCAGATATAAGGTTATTTACCTTATGCTTTTGTTTTTATGTTGTTTTAATTCTACCTGATGTCTTGCTTACTATTGTCTATTTACTGGTGCATACGGTACCACTTCTACTTCTATTATCAGGAGGTACCTGCAATTCCAGTCATACTATGATAGAGTAGCTCTTTTGTTGTCCTCGTGCAAAAATGCATGAATCCCATTGTTTGTTGACCCGTGCTCATAATAAGCATGGATGTTCTACATTTTTTAATTTATATAATGGTGCTTGCCTTTCTTAATACTCCCTCCAATTTTATGTTTGAGTGCGAGTCGGTTGGATTTGTCACACGACAACCAATTAATTTCTGTTTGAGTGCGATTCGGTCGGATTTGTCCGATTGCAGTTTTTGTTTCCGTATTCCTTATTTATCCACTGGAACAATTTGGTTGGGTCTTTTGCGCCGTGGAACAATTTGGTTGGATCTTTTGCGACATGTTTTGACATAGCAGCTATATTTATATTTCTATTTATCCTTTTCTTCCAAGGATTCACCGGTGGAAAACTGAGTTTTAGTTCCGGTTGGAGAGATGCATAGATCTTGAAAATCCAACTGGGACTAATCATTCGGGACTAAAGGTTCATATCTTAGCTTACCTTTTCTCCCGGTTGGTAATACCAACCGGGATAAAAGATTTCAAAAAAAAAAAAAACGGTGGGCTGCCCCGTCGTGTCACTATTGCCAGCTACAGCTCCGCCTCGACCACCACCTCCTTGAGCTCCAACTCCACCACAGAAACAATCAAATCAAGAGCAAGAAACAATTGACGCTTCACAAATTGAAGCAAGAAACATGCTATCTCACATGACCATCACACAAGTAATAGAGCATACAACGAATCAATTTGTACAAGATCTGATTCACAAGTCACAATACATGAGTTCGGTTTGATTCACAACACACAGGGGATTGACCAGCAGAAATCACAAATGAATCATTCACAAACAAATCATTAAAAGAGGTGAATCAAATCTGGCAGCTCACGCCGCATCGGGTCCTAGCCCACCTGCGTCGTGCTGGGCAGCTCCGCGCTGGGCCCTCACCCGCCGGCACCACGCCGGGCAGCTCCGCCCATGCCCACCTGCGTCGGGCTGGCCATCTCGCGGGGAGGGAGCTAGGAGGAGGAGGCCGAGGAGGCGGGAAGGGAGGGAGTAGAGGGAGAGGAGGAGGCGGGGAGGATGGGAGGGAGTAGAGGGAGGAGTACTAGGAGCCTAGGAGGACAGCTTAGCCAGGGAGGGAGAGGGAGCAGAGGGTGGAGCGAGCTGAGGGAGAGGAGCAGATAAGGGAGAGAGAGATCAGTTGGAGAGATAAAGGCTGGCGTCATGGATTTAATCCCGGTTGGTGGCTCCAACCGAGACTAATTCATTTATCCCGGCTGGTGGCTCTAATCGGGACTAAAAGCTCCACTTTTATCTCGGTTGAAACCACCAACCGGGACTAAAAGAGCTACGAGGGACTATCGAATTTAGACCAGGGACTAATGTCTCTTTAGTCCCGGGTCCAATTTGTTCGGAGATTTTTGTCCAAGGATCGAAAGTCATTTCTCTACTAGTGATTTTATAATTGGACGTTGAACCCATTTCTTATGATGGGAGTTGCGGAAGTGAGCGGGTGTTGGCGGCAGTTAGCATGGCAATTTGGTAAACCACAAGCGTACGAATCAGTTGTAGCTTTTCCCAAACACCCTATTTGGATGTAGATATTCAACCTTAGAATTCGGAATTGGCATTGGTGAGCTTTAATGCGGCTGTTTGGTTGGTTTGGAATACGGAATTGGAAATTAGCTCCAATGCCAACCGATATTTACATAATTGGCGCCCCTCCCCTCAATGCTGAGCCATACCTGTCGTATTGGGATGATCGTCCGTGCCTCCCCCATCCGGACTGTCGCTACCCAATCTCTGCCTACACCACCACTCTCCCTAGACCCCGACTCTCCCCCTCGACCATGACGCTCCCTCACAATCCTCCGCCCGTATGCCGCATCTGACTATGACACCAGCAGCTGGATCCGCTGCATCTGACTCCAATGCTACCATCCCTTTTGTTCTTTCTCGTGTAACATCCTCTACTCTGATGCACTCCTGCTCCGCTCCCCTGCGCCCGTCCTCCACTTCTCCACACCCCTCCTCCACCATGCCGCACCTTCGCAGCGCCCCTTCTCCGTTGGGTCGCATCCCCGCGCCCCTTCACTGCCGGGTTGGACGTCGCTTTGTCGCAGTCGCCCTCCACAACACCACTCCCTTGCACCCATTCTTCGGTAGAATGGGCCTGGAGTGGTGGCCGAGCTGGAGTTCGGGTCATCGGGGCAGGCAGATGCATTGAATCAAATGTCGCTTTGTCACGGTCGCCCTCCGCAATGCCGCTCCCTTGCACCCATTCTTTGGTAGAATGGGCCTGGAGTGGTAGCCGAGCCGAAGTTCAGGTCGTCGGGGCAGGTGCATTGAATCAGGCAACGGCGTGGGAAGGAGCGGTGGAGAGAGGGAGATGAAGATGGGTCGATTTCAAATTAGATAGTACGCCTAAAAACATGAATTGGTATTTGTCCTCCGGTTGAACTCCATGTAGCAATTTCATCTACATCCAAACAATGACTTTGGTGTTGAATCCTAGCTTGATTTGGTATTGAGACCAATGCAATACCAAGCCCTCCGATATCTACATCCAAACAGAGCCTTAAAGTATTCCTCCAAGGTTTATTAATCCAGGGATGCAGCGCTTAACTAAGCACTAATGCATCCCTTAACTAAGCACTAATTGAGATAACCACAAGCTTAATGTAAAGATGATTATATAGAGAGCTATCTAATCAGAGTTAATGAAAGACGAATGTGAAACGATGTAAACAAGGTAGAAAGAATGTTTGTCCAAGGAATTTATGATCACTTGCATATGAGCTTGCTGTGCAAAAGATAGATATATATATATGTCATCAAGATATGTGTTCGTACTCAACCCTTTTCCCTCTCGCATATTGTCACTACACGATGGTAATCAGTGATCTCCCAATAAACACTCTATGTTGATGTTCAAGGCATGCAACAAGATAATTACTGCAAACCAAAAGATAACGCTAGCCAAGCACAATTAAGCACCATCAACATAGTATGATAACAATTTGGATCTCATGAACGAGTATAATGATTACATATCAAGATCTCCTATCAACCCCATGAACAAACAACGACTTTACCCCATGATCTTACATACACATATTGACGTACAAATGTATAATGAAGTCTCTGGAGATCAACAGGACCAAAGGGGCCATCAAGAGGACGCCATAGAGCCCTGGGCCAATGGGCCTGAGCAACCCAGTGCTGATCGGCATAGGGGGCTTCCTCCTCCTCTAGGCCTCCTTCTCCGTGGATCCGCTGTTCTTCACCTTGTGGTGGCGGTGGAATGGTTTTGTATATTGTGTACGCGTCTCCCTCTTTGTGGTCATCCAGGAGGGTATTTATACTATATCTTGGGAGGCAGTTCTGGATGAATGGTTGAGGAAAAACCCTAGTATCTTCATAGATTTCGTGCTGAAGGAATGAAAGCGTGATCAGGGTAAGAATGGGTTGAGCTGATCGGCTCAATGGGCCTTGAGCCGATCATCCTAGGCCCTATTAATTTGGGTCTCATGGTCCTCCCCTCCCACGTGTAGGCCCTCCTCGTTGAACCTCATCCAGTTATTCATCAGGCTTGTACAAAAGTCTCCATGTTTATGTCGTATTTGTTACCAAAACACAATATGCTACAAAATACACACATATGTGACAATAGGGTTATTTCATATACCTAGTGGTGGGTTAATATAAGAATAGATCTAAAAACATCACTTAAATAATACTGAAAAGTGGGAATAACGGACGCCAATAGCGGGATTATGGGCAATAACTAAAAGTCAAGGAGATCGAGACTGGAGGTCGAAAGGGAGATGAAAAGTGGGAATAACGGACGCCAATAGCGGGTTTATGGGCAATAACTAAAAGTCAAGGAGATCGAGACAGGAGGTTGAAAAGGAGATGAGGTTTGGTTGGGAGATACGTAAACAGAATCTTCATGTCGCAGACAAACACATTTAAGGGATGGTTTGGCTCGAACCAGCAAGTTCAGTAACTTCTGAAATAGGGATTGTCAAAATAATGCATGCAGCACTCTGCACAAAGAAACAATTGCAACTGGTACGCAGTTTAGTTTGCAGCACGTGACGAGTAAGGGCGGTATAGGCCAAAATATCTTCAGATGATGTATCATATCCCTGCCCGCCCCCGAATCTTCAAATGTCAAATTATCCATGGGCAATGCTTGGGGCACTGAAATTGTGAACGCCAAGAATGGCTTGCTGTTCGGATTCTTTCTGCGTACGCGCGAGACGTACAGCGCTAGCTGCAGATGGCGACCAGGCCACGCGTGCCTCACTGCCTTGACGCGTTCGTCCCTGCGGTGAGCATTATTTTGTTTCACGCGGATCGCATGAAAAAGACCGTTGCGTACGTGTTTCTCCAAATTACTCCACTCTTCAGCTGTACTTCTCCTACTTTTGTGTACCTTTGTTTACGCGTTGCTGTTCCTTACTAGTACTGTTCATATAAAAGAAATAAAGGTATAAAAAGTAGTAGCAAGATATTATAGTATCTTATTGTAGCAAGTACTAACTAAGTAATGAACAACAAGAGATGAGCTGAACACAAAAATCCAGATAGCGACATCTTGGTTACTAGTGATTTGAATTACAACTGTATTTACACAATTGGGTGAAAAGCACGGAACCTTTGGGGGAATCGGGCGATAATCTTCATTCAGGAGCAACAAACATCTACGCACGATCTGATGTGCTCCCTACGCATGCAAGAACGTACTTACGAGTTACGAACAACAGGAGCAACAAACATCTAAAAAGCTGCCTAGTTTTGCTGCTTGCACGATCTGATCGGATCCGAACTGCCACCTTTCTGTTGTGTACGTGCGGACGTTTGACGACGGCATGCACATGCATGCATATGGCGCTGTTCCACCTTTCATCACCCAGACAGCTCGCCCCTCCTTGCGCTTGTGCCTATATAAGGACGTGGAGATGAGCTCCGATCCTCCCTCACCTCTCCACCCTCTCCCATTTTTCTCACTAGCCGCCTCATCTCTCCTTCGCAAATCTTCCCGCGCCGCTCCGTGAAATCTGTCAAAGTACCCGAGCCCTGTGTAGTTCGTTACATCTACGCGGTGCTCTCGTTTATCGCCAAGTGTGTTGCGTGGCTTTCAGATACCACCCATGCTTGAGATGTTGACGAGAAAAGAATAAGAGCCCCTGTACATGTATCGAGCTACCATAGGGCTCGGGTCTCATGAAAGGAGGAGAAGAAGAAGCAGAGAAGAACATAGTGCATGGCTGCCAGACATGCTGATAGACACATCTGATATCTCCTGCAATTAAATTCTTGCTCTTGTCATCTGGTTAGTGTATATGCTTAGTGGTTAACACCGTGAGGATCTTGCACATGCCTCCTTTTGTTCATCCATGGATGTTGGTAACAAATGGATAGGTATGTGATTAAACTCTTCCTCTTTTGACGTATATGTTGTGTATCATATACGTATATATGTGTACATGTACTGCTTTTACATGCATATACACACTAAAAACACACATTGGTGGACATTTTTATATATCCATGTATCATTAGATATTATGATATTTTCATGCATGAGGAGATGACAGGCACAGAAATGGATCGGAGGAGCCAAACAAAACTTCGCAAAAAAAAAAAAAACTTGCTTGTCTCCAAACTTCGGTCAGAGACGGAAAGGAGGGACGGAGTGAGAGGATTGTCAGCGTTTCCTGCCTGCTATACCTGCAGTTCACCAAAGACGGCCATTCATCATATCAAGTATGCTTGCTGTTAGAGAAAGTAATCGGCCTAGATAAGTACATCATGTGTAGTTTAGTATGGTTGATTACGTTGTATCTCTATCTTGTGTTTGTAACCATATCTTGTTAGCTGATGAGGCTGGAGCCCAAGCTAATACATGTACAAGCCACGTGGGAGGCTTTTCCTCACCGAGATAACACGAAATGCCACCACCAAGTGGCTTCCACGCCAACCACTCTCTAATTAATCTTTAATGGTAATTAGAGCCAAGTAGAACAAGTTTGCATCCATGACCTCTAGTTCTTCTTCCAATTCGTCCCTATCTGGCGTACAAGTCTCGGAGAAACTCACACGGCAAAACCATCAGTGGCAAGACATCGCCTCCAACACCGAGATAACTCACACAGCAAAACCATCATTGGCAAGACATCGCCTCCAACACCGAGATCGACGAGAAGAAAGGAGAGAATAAAGGCTTTGGAGGCATGGTATGCCTAGGATCAACAAATCCTGGGCTTCCTGTTCTCCTCAAGTGCTCTCCCAAGTTGCCACTGCAAGGACTACAAACAGGGCTAAAGCATGGAACATTTGTGAGGATCCTGGCAAAATGCACTATGCGCAAAAACTGATTTGTGCTGGCACATACAAATTAGCATGCTGGCGGGCGTGATTAGCACCTGCCAGCACAAAGCTTCGTCGGGCCGACGGGGGAGCGCCCGCCAGCGTAGTGCTTTCAAGAAAATTCAAAACTGTTTAAATACTTGACAAATAATTTTGAAATTGTTTCAAACTTTTACACATGTACATAAATGTTGTTTAGTGAATTTAAAAAAATATTATTTCATAGATAACACAAATTATAATGAGTAGTTAGTTCACTTGTCACTATAGGTTGAAATACCCTATAACTCATGAGGTGTTTTAACAGGAATTAGCTTCGGGCACTTGGTAAGGAAAATGGTACTGTCCATGTGCTGATGTGCACATGAAACTGCTGCAGCCTTGGCATATCGTCCACCTGTCATGTTCTGGGTTCCCTCAGGAGAGCATCTTTGATGGCAACCAGCCCTTTGATGATATCTTCAGTTGACGTTCTGCTTGACGGCGATTCCTGAGTACAGGACATTCCAAGTCTAAGGAGTAAAACAACGCAATCAATCTTCCTATTATATGCAGATTCACCAATGGCACGAAGCTCATTTTGGAGGTCGAACGGCAGGGGCATGTCAAAGCATCCATCATTCTGTCCTGCAGGGCCAGATCAACATATTCATGGAGGCTCAAAATGCGCAATCCTTGTCGAAATGCACTGTCAGTGGGCCTCCTCCAAGTTATGGTTTCCAATACTAAAATTGCATAAGGCCTCATTTGGATGCTTGGAATTGAATTTTATTCTAATAATCATAATTTAGATATAAATTAATTGAATTATATATAATTGTATGTGAAATATATTTGTATATTATTGTTGGCCATATAGGAAAGATACTTATATGTTGCACTTCTGCTATAGGGAAGCGAGTCGAAAAGCGTACTATAAGAATTGAATTCCATTCTAATAATCATAATCTATAGAATCAATTTCCATCTCCCACCCCATGAATTTAAGATAGGCTTATATCTAAACTTTTGAAAGTTGTGGAATGTCACATTCTAAGATAAATTAGCCTACTCCATTAAGAAGGGATCCAAACGGGACCTAACTATAAATGTCTCATTGAAATGCACTGTCCGTGGGCCTCCTCCTAGTTATGGTTTCCAATACTAAAATTCCATAACTATAAATTTCACCACTATAAATGTCTCCAATACTCTGTTGCATTAATCATGCAGAATGAAATTAGTTTTTCTATCTAATGCGCACATCAAGGAAGGAGCATACGTGAGGCATGGAGCACACATATCTCCAATTCTCTGTTGTGGCTGCGTCCAATTTCTTCCCCGTCCCGACAGTCTGAGTACACAGACATGCATTCAGGATGTGGCACAGGCGTCCGAAGTCCGAACCACGCAGAGAGCATCATCACTTGGCGTCAAGCACCATGTGTCCGTGTCCATGGAAGAGGACTGATCACTCAACCCATCGCTGGGCTAAAATATTTCCCCAAATGAACATCACAATAGCAACGATCAGAGCGGCCACAAGGATCTCGACATCTCGCATAGCAGATAGAGTTGAGTGAGCGGGTTCATGGGAAATAGTTAAAAGTAGAGGAGATGGAGACAGAAGGTCGAAAGGGAGAAGTACTATTACTAATTGGAAACTTCTTTTGAAGCGTCCACATGAAGGCACCTAAGATCCTAGGTGGATAGTCTAAAAAAGAGAAAAATTCTCTCAAAAAAGCAAAACATCTAGTTCGGTAGACTCAAATTATCATAGCTATATTTTCTAAAAAAATTAGCCACCTTTATCATTATGAAAATAGCTTAAAGTAACACCTAAACTAAATTACCCACCTCTACCATTATATAAATAAACTAAAGTAACCCCTAATCTCCATATAAATTACCCACTTATACCATTAATTGTTTTTTAAAAAATAACCCTCTAAGTTTGCATCTAAATTGCCCATCACTACCATTATAAAAATAACTTAAAATAACCCCTTAAATTTACATATAAATTACCCACAATGCCATCATTTAAAATTTGAATTCAAATCATCTTCATTAAAATATACCCATAGGTACACAAATAAATGATATTAAATTATTAATTTCTTTATAAAAAAATAATTAAGGTATATACACGTGATGTGTCGCTATTTATAAATATATAGAGGAAGTAATGGAAATATAGATTTTCACGTTAAAATATAGCTCAAACTTAGGTCCATTAAATAAATTCAAGCGTATACTTGCGATGAAAAGTGAAAAAATAAAGATTATAAATGTGGATGGAAATGTTATAGAGTAATTACTAACTAAAGTCTACTTCAATCGGTTGAAGATAATAATTACATATCTATATAAGTATTGTGTTGGAATATTTAAGAAATGTGGAGAGAGCTCAAGGTAACTATTTTTATTCTTAGCTATGTGCCTTGGAGATTCCACATTAGTTTTCATGAGATGCTCTATGAAAAAGATAAATACTAAAAATTCTCATAATAATAAAAAATATATGGTCATCAATCTTGTAAGCTCTAATAATCATAGCCATTATTTATTATATTTTCTAAGAACATTACCCACCACTATCATTACGAAAATATTCCAAAATATACCCCCGTATCGACATCTAAATTACCCACATTTGTATTATAGAAAATAATTTAAAGGAACACATAACCTTCGTCTAAATTACCCATACATGTCATTATAATATAATTTAAAATGATCTAATTTTGTATCTAAATTACCCAGTATATTGTTATTAAATCTTAATCTAATTTTGTGCATGTTCATTATATAGAAATGTCCAAAAGTAAACAAATATAGGATTCTAAATTACCTATTTCTATCGTTGTTAATATAGAAATACTAAGTTAAGATATATATATGCATAATATTTGTCAAGTGTAGACCATTTATGGAGGTGCATACTATATCGAAGAAAAATATCGATTTTCATGTTAAATACAATGTATGGAGGTGCGTTGTAAAATTAAAAGGTATGAACGTGGACGAAAAGTATATAGAGTAATTATTAATTAAAATTCAATCACAACTTGTCGGTGCGGAATCTGGCCGATAAGTAAATATTTGTAGTTTTGCCGTATGTTAGATCGGATATGACCTAGCATGCAATGACACAGGATGTATACTGGTTCGAGCAACGTGCCCTACGTTCAGTCGGGGTCAGTCGGTCGACTTTATTCCTGAGCCCAGATGCTCAAAGTTTGTAGTGGGGGTACAAACGAGAGGAGGATGAGATGAGATGCCTAAGTCCTGGTCTTGTTCTCATCTCAGCGGAAGAGAGTGGTAGGAGCCCAGACGTGTGCTAAGTGTGTGAGGGTGAAGGACGTCTGAGCGCACAGGCATGTAAAACGTAAGTCGTAGAAGTGGAGGGTATGTCCCCTTTTATAGTACAAGGGAACGGCCTTACAGTTGGGGAGGATAAGCGAGTGAGTGTACGGGTGCTACCTAGTCTTGTCGAGTCCCACGTCGTCGGGTACAACATGGCCTCTGTTCTCGGTCCCTGTTCTCCTTGTCAGGCCACTCCGTCATAGCGGGTTGGTTTACGGCGGCACTGTATAGGGCGTGTGTAGGATGTGGCGCGGTACGGTTCTTCGTACGGGCGGCTGACCCGGGCGCTTCCTTGTTATCTATCCCACCTGCTCCCTGGGCCCACACCGAGCGGGCGTCCCCGGTCGGTTGTCCCAGTTGGTCCCGACTGCTTCGGTCGGGGAAGCAGCACGGGTGGTACGGCGTATCCTCGGTCAGGAGTACCCGGTCGGGAGAGCCTAGTCGGGAGAACTCAGTCGGGGTCGGACAGTGGTCCCACCCCTGACTGGCTACTTAGGTCGGGGTGCCGGCTAGGACTCAGTTGGAAGAGCCAGTCGGTGGCCGGATCGTGGTCGCGGCCTGGCTAGGTGTAGCTAGGCTAGCCCAGGTACGCGTTGTTGCAGTGCCCTTTGTTGGACCAAGTATTGTGGGAAGACAGTCCCGTTGGGGACTTGGACTATGGACCCGTCACAACTAGACTAGAGTATTGCGTTAGAATATTAAATGAATGAGAGTTCTAGATAAATAATTTTGATTTTTTAGTTAGGGTTTCTAATACAATGGCTCTTAGACTGTAAACAGAGACTGTAAATAAAAATGCACGCAGTGCTCTACACGCAAAGAAGCAATGCAATTGGTACGTAATTTAATTTGAATTTGCAGCGCGTGAGGCATAAAGGTGAGCCAAAATATCTTCAAATGATGTATCCTGCCGGCCGAATCTTGAAATGACATGAGGGCCGTTGCGCACAAGCTGGCATCGATCCTTTGTACTTGCTACAGTTTGTGGGACCAGCCGTCACAAGCTAGGTGGTAGTTTTGACACTGTGGAATGAATAGAGACGAACTTTGATTTTGAAGACAAATTTCATTATTAGGAATTCTACCAAAAAACAAGTTTTCATTAGCATTTTTGTCAGTACGATTTTGTTTAGTGCTTGGTTTGGGTTACAATAATGATCTAAAACAAGTTTCCCAAAAAAATGTACACTGTTTGGTTCACATCAACAGTAGTAGACTACTCGTAGTTTTACTTGTCTGAGCACAACCTACTATACTACATGAGAAAAAAAATGATTGTTAACAGGGTGTGACATGTCTTATATTCTGTAAAAAGTTACCATCTAACTACTACATACAATGACACAAAATTCAGACAACCACATACCGACTACTTGGTTTCCTGCACGATCCGATCCGATCCGATCCTAACCGCCACCTTTCTGTTGTGTGCACGCAGACGTATGACGATCCTCCGATCCTTTGCTTTGCGCGTGTCCTCATATATGGACGTGGAGATTTCCGACCCTCCCGGCCTCACCTCCCTGCCGGTGCTATCACACCCTCCTCTCCCATTATTTCTCTCACAGCAGCAGCTGCCTGCCTCTCTCCTTCCCACACGGGCTCGAGCACGGTCCGCTCTGTGAAATCTGTGAGCACCCGAGCCCTATGCAGTTCGCTAGACCTACGCGGTGCTCTTAAAGGGTGTTTGGGAGACAGGGGCTAAACTTTAGCCCTGTCACATCGGACGTTCGGATGCTAATTAGAATGACTAAATATGAGCTAATTATAAAACTAATAGCAGAACCTCTAGGCTAAATCACGAGACGAATCTATTGAGCCTAATTAATCCATCATTAGGGAATGGTTACTGTAGCACCACATTGTCAAATTATGGACTAATTAGGCTTAATAGATTCGTCTCGCGATTTAGCCTAGGGGTTGTGTAATTAGTTTTGTAATTAGTCTAGGTTTAATACTCCTAATTAGTGTCCAAACATTCGATGTGACGGGAGCTAAAATTTAACCCCCTCCTCCCAAACACCCCTTTATTTCTGGCCAAGCGTGTTGCGTGGCTTTCAAATACCACCCATGTTGAGATGCTGGCGAGAAAGAATGAGAGCCCCTCGTACATGTAGTACTTCCATTGGGCTCGGGTCGGTCGGGTCTCCTGAAAGAAGAAGAGAAGAACATGATGAATAGTGCTAATATGCTGATATATAGGAACCTCTGATCTCTTGCATTGTTCTTGCTCTTTGTCTTCTGCTAAGTGGTTAAATTACACTGTAAGGATCTTGCATATGCCTCTTTTTGTGCAGGATATAAGCAGGAGGTAAACTCTTCTGTTTGCCTCTCTTTGAGCCAGTCGTCAGACGGAATGGAGGGACGGAGGTGGCCACGGTGAGAAGATTGTCAGCGTTCCTGCCTTCTAGTACCTGCTACGACCATTCATCAAGTGCTTGCTGCATGTTACAGAAATAAAAGAGCATTATTATCTGCATACCATTGTAATCTTTTGCATATATGTAAGGGCACCAGAGTCATGCATATGATCGGCCTAGACAAGTATATAGCGTAGTCTAGCTAGATTAGTCTGACTGATTATGTTGTATTTCTATCTTGTGTTTGTAGCCATATCTTGCTAGATGATCATGTATGGAGGTGCTGGAGCCCAAGCTAATATATGTACAAGCCACGTGAGGGGCTTTTCCTCACCAAGATAATACGAAATGCCACCACCAAGTGAGCCCACGCCAACCACTCTCTGATTATTCTTTCGGTAATTAGAGCCAAGTAGGGCCCACGTCTCAGTCAGTCCATATCAGCATCTCAATCCACTTCAGCGTGCCAACGTGGCAAAACCACCGAAGGGGCCATCTAAATGGTTTTGCAAAAATTAGGAGGTTAAATAGCCGGTTAATATTTGAGGAGGTGACGTAGTCCACCCTATACGTCAGGTGTCATATAGACTTTTTCGACTCAACAAACTGCCGTGGCCATGATCACCACGTCGTCGCGCACACCACCCACCCAAACTAGCAGCGGTTAATATTCAATGCTGTATACACATCCAAATGATAGATTCTAAACAGACTTTAGAGCAATTCTGAACCTTAAACATGAGAGCCCCCTTTTGTAGATGTGATCGACGCAGTATTCGTTTGAGCAGTGTGAGCAATTAGCATATTAGGAGGTAGTTTTGAAATAGCAAATGAAGTCCAAAAATAGTTGAAACTTGGGATGTCTAGCAACCAATGTAGAAATCTCTAAGGTCCCGTTTGGGTCCAAGGAATTGGAATCTATTTAATGGAGTAGGCTAATTTATGTTGGAATGTGGCATTCCACAACTTTCCAAAGTTTAGATATAAGCCTATCTTAAATTCATGGGGTGGGAGATGGAAATTGATTCTATAGATTATGGTTATTAGATGGAATTCAATTCTTATAGCACGCTCTTAGACTCGCTTCTCTATAGTAGAAGTGCAGCATACAAGTATCTCTCCCACATCACCAACTATAATATACAACTATATTCCACGTACAATTATATTAGCTTAATTAATTTGTGTCTAAATTATGATTATTAGGATGGAATTCAATTCCAATGATCCAAACGGGGCCTAAACGATTTAATGTACACTCCGTTTCAACTTTAAACTACTTGCTTTCTAAATGAGGGCAATACTCTCCCCATGTTTTGTAGTTGTCTACATAATTTTATTTGTCATTGCGCAATGCTAGTGGCGGAGGAAAAGCCTAGGGCCAGAGCTAACTGTAGCTACAATAGGTCCTATCCAGTTTGCCCATAATCTTCATTGAGTGGCCCTAGGCGTGGGCGTGGGCCTGGCCCAGCTCCACCGCTGCGCAATGCAATAATGATTGCTAGTTTCACGTTCCGTCGTTCCTGAAATTCAATCTGTGGTACGTAACTAAACATGTAAATATCCTGAGTAAATATCCTGCTTCAGTATTCTTTACTTTATTCAGTTGCTTTATTTAAGATTGAAGTTTTACTTTTGCTTCTTCCATTTGTAGCCTGAAATAATGAAAACAATCCTTAGGGTTGTAATATCAAATTCCGATCCTCAAGATTTCCAGTCAAGTCCCTTCCTTGATTATATGGCCGTGCAGCCATCCTCAGCTACAAGCTCAAGATTTGAAGTTTCTTTGAAAGGGCTACAAGAAGCTGCAAAACTAAGACAACACGTTTTTGAATAGGAGCAAATGTTAAGCGATTTGAAGATGAAGGCACAAGCTTCAGATGCAGCAATGAAAATGCAATCTAAGGAAATTGAGAGTTTGAAGAAAGCAGTAAGAGAAACTGAGTACCTCCTTCGTCAACTGCTAAACTTTAGAGGGTAAGGTCAATGTGATTCTTTGCTCATGTCCTCCCAGCTGATTAGACTAGCTATGTTCTTGGTTAGAGAGATATTATGTGTAGTGGTTTGTGATCTCTTACGGATAATATGCTTGTGCTTGTTCTTTGGACAAGAATAATGATGTGTGAAGTGTGGTAAGAAACATTTATTTGTATGTACCAATTATTTGGGTTGTCAATTACAGAATTGATTTGTATGTAATATTAAATCAGATTATATTTTAATTAAGCGCTACCTGGGTTGTACCCGAAAATAACCGGGCCCAAAATTTTGTGGGCTCGCCTCCTTAGCCCATTATTTCATGGGTCTAAACAAAGTTATAACGACAACAAATATTCAACTAAATCTATTAAGAATTGGGACTAAACAAAATTATGGTGTCAACATATGTTGCATTTGATCCAACAAAAATTAGGTCTAAACCAAGTTACGATGACAATAATTATTGGGCTCGGTCCAACAAGAATTGGGTCTAAAAGTTATGACAACATCAATTTGGGCTCGGTCCAACAAGAATTGAACCTAAATTAATTTATGATGAAAAAGTTTGTCACGATTATCACGCCACATCGGACGCCACATAGGACTGTTGGCTAACGTGGCATGCTATACAGGAGCCAGTTTATGACATTTCCAGTGATGTTCTATAATTGTCATAATCTTAGTGATGCACCGTGATAAGGAAGATCACTAGTCGCGGTTTGTGAGTTTCGATTAATAACGAATGATGTTCGTCACATGAGCATCATAAATCACAATTTATGACAAAAAAAACATGTTACGACACATTTCGGTTCATCAATGACCAGAAGATTTCTTGTAGTGCACTCTGTTGACCCTTGACCATTGCCCTCCATGGCGAAGATGAAAGGCGAGGGGTGGGCGGCCAGCTTGACCCGCCGCACCCTCCTCAGCTTTTGGCGCGGTCCTCCATGGCGGAGATGCGAGGCAAGGGGCACTTGGCTGCCGCTAGGTGAAGCTCGCTTCCTGGGCAGTGCGACGGTGTGGAGCATGCTTCTGGGCTGTGCGGTGGCTTGGAATGCGAGGAGGAGCGGCCAACATGTGGTGGGCGAATGACTTGAGGAGGTGCAGGGTGGTGATCAGGAGCAGTAGCGCAGAGTGGGGGTGATGAGGAGCTCGAGAGGAGGAAGAGGATGGCCGGCGTACTCGATCCGCCGTTGAATCGCATCATCTTCCCGGTCTGGCGAGGGGAGGGAGCAGAGAGCGATGGCAGGAGGAAGAGGATAGAGGACAGGAGAAGATTGATTTACAGATTAGCTCATGATAAAGAAATCCACTTGCAATTTAGTCCCTGGAAGAATTATAGGTATTCAAATTTAATTAGTCCCTGGAAGAATTATAGGTATTCAAATTTAATTATGCTATTGGAGATCGAAGAGCACAAGAGATATCTAAAAATTTTCTCATCGCAAACTAGTGCAGATTAGTTGACAATTCACGTCGCATCCTGATGTCTCCTGACCCGCTCTTGGCTGGTCGCCCGACTGATGAGGGGAAGTGGAACTAATTAAGCAACAAATTAAAAAACCAATTACTCTCTCCTGTCCGATTTACAAGGTATGATATAACTTTACTGATGTCTTTATATTATATTAGTTATAGCTATAACTTATGCTCATAGGAGGGTACACTTGATTAAGAATCCAACCATCTCAAGTTTATATTATAAAAATAAAAAATTGCTAGCTAAATTATTGATCAAATATTGTAAAATTTGAATTTTATATAGTGCGCACCCAGGAACGAAGGGAGTTGGTCGATTCCGTTGATGGTTAACACATTGCTACTAATACTCAAGCTTGTACAAGAAGAAAGCTCCAAATTAAATGGATTTGGACGAACGAAGGAGGCAGCCTACCAATTTATTACGTTTCGGGTGTCATCGTCAGTTTGACAGGCCAACAAAGTTAATTAATGGTTCCCTTTGAAAATGCATAAATAGGTAACCCCGGGGGGAAGTTAACGGCGATGACCCAAGACGACGGGCTTTAATCACGTACGTCATTTTTTTGACTAAAGTTAAAGGGTGATAGGCTATGGAGGAACCCCATCAGAACTGTGCCCTGCCAGTTTTCCCTCGATTCGCCTTGCGAGTCTAGGACACCTGCTCGAGCCATGGAAACGAGAGACGAATAATATTAGGGTTTGAAAAAGTAAGATGAAGAAAAAGTAAAAGACATGGCAAAGATGATTGACACTATATCAGAAACGATTTGTGCTGGCACGACGAAATTAGCGTGCTGACGTGCGGAATTAGCACCCGCTAGCATAAAGGTGACTGGGGCCGCCGAGCTAGTGCCCGCAAGCACATATGGCTTTGTGCTCTACATCTACCTTATCTCTCTCCAGGAGCGATGCTGGCCACCCGCCCATCCTTATCTTCATTTTGGAGTGAGGCGACAGGTGACCGGGCGGCCGGTGGGGCAGGCCCAGGCGTGGCTTCGGCAGGTAGACGCGGCTTCGGCACGTGGCGGGCAAGCGGGCGGTGGGGCGGGCGGTGGTGCGGGAGCGGCGGGCGGGAGCAGTGGGCGGTGGGGCGCGACCAGGCATGGCTTCGGCGGGCAGCCGTGCAGTTTCGGCGGGTGGTGGGGCGGGCGGCAAGCGGCGGCGGCTGGTAGGGCAGGCGGCGGGCGGGCGGTGCTGCGGCGACCTGACTGCGACGGGTGACAGGCGATGTGCATGCTTTTTTTAATCGAAAAATCAACTGTGTTGGGTGGTCATGTAAGGGCCCGCCAACATAAATTCGATGTGTGCTGGCGATTAGCACCCGCCAGCGCAAATTCTCATTTGTGCTGGCTCATGCACGCTGTCGGGTGTGGCACCCGTCAGCACAGATGCATTTTAGTCGCCAGTACAAATATTTCATGGCGTAGTGTGATTTTATTATTGCCATCACCTATTGTTTGACCATGACATTAACAGCGTGTTTGGTTCGCGTTACGTGGCCATGGGAATCATCCGATCCTCTGTCGAGGCTAGCAGACTCGCGATTTGATTTGACGCACGGAACGGACTCGTCCATCACCAGCTCAACCGTACCTATCAGCAGGCTAAAGTAAAGGACCGAACTCATTTTCCTCGTATGAGCAGCTCATCCTGCCAGAGGATCGGAGTTATCCGACCCTGATGCTGGACCGGGTCCCTCTCCAAACCAAACAGGCTGTAAGCTTACCACTAGCATCAGTTGAGACTGGCTGACCTGCTCCACTCGCTGGGAGATGCTTAACTCGTCAATCATTCGTGGCACAGCACCACACTCCACCACACAGCATGGCCGTCCTCATCGCCACGCTACTGCTATCGCTGCTGGCCGTCGGCATGTCGTCGCCTCTGCAGATCAGAAGCACCGCCGCCGCCGTCGACGGCGGTGATACCGACATCGCCGCGCTGCTCGCTTTCAAAGCCCAGCTATCCGACCCTCTTGGCGTCCTTCGCGCCAACTGGACTGCTAACACCTCCTTCTGCGACTGGTTGGGTGTCTCATGCAGCCGCCGCCGCCGCCTGCGCGTCACCGGCCTTTTGCTGAACGATGTCTCTCTCCAAGGACGCATCTCCCCTCACCTCGGTAATCTCTCTTTCCTTTCCATGATCAACCTCACCAGCACGGAGCTCACGGGTTCCATCCCAGTTGACCTTGGGAGGTTACATCACCTCAAATTTCTTGCACTCGGTAACAACACTTTGTCTGGCACCATACCATCTGCGTTAGGGAACCTCACAAGGCTCGAGTTCATGAATCTGTGGAGCAACCATATCTCAGGACAGATCCCCAAAGAACTACAGAATTTGAGCAACCTCAAACATATTGACCTTCTGGGGAATTACTTAACCGGGCCCATTCCGAATGATCAGTTCAACAACACACCTCTCCTGAGATATATGAGGTTTGGGAACAATAGTTTTTCAGGAACGATCCCGCATTCCATTGGTTACTTGCCCATGCTCCAATTCCTGGTCCTCCAACATAACCACTTCTCTGGCCCTATGCCTCCAGGGATTTTCAACATGTCCAGGCTCGAGTACATGTATCTTAGAGGAAATAACATAACTGGCACAATCCCTGGCAGTAACAACAGCTTTATCCTTCCCATGTTACAATTGATCTCCCTCTCCCAGAACAGGTTCTCAGGTGAGATCCCATTAGGGCTTTCGGAATGCCGATATCTACAGGTACTTTCCCTATCAGGAAATTTTTTCGAGGGACCAGTGCCAGCATGGTTAGGCAAAATTTCAAACCTGCGTATCATCTATTTAGGTTTCAATAAATTGGAAGGACCTATCCCAAGTGCTCTTGGCAATCTCACTAATCTTATGGGACTGGATATTTCAGCTTGCATGCTAACAGGACAGGTTCCACCTGAACTCGGAGGGGCGAGGCAAATCAGTGAACTGTATCTCAACGATAATCAATTGACAGGAACCTTCCCAGCTTTTATTGCTAATTTGTCAGAACTGTCCTACCTCCTGTTGCTTAATAACAATTTCACTGGGTTGGTACCAATGTCTCTTGGTAATGCTGGAGCTTTTCAGTTTCTTAATGTTGCAGGAAACCACATACAAGGGGGTCTCAACTTCTTAGCCTCTCTTTCCAATTGTAGACTACTCCAGTTTCTGGACCTCTCCAATAATCGCTTCACTGGTGGCCTCCCTGAACACGTAGGAAACCTCTCCAGTCAGCTGCAATATTTCCTTGCCCGTCAAAATGAGTTGACTGGTGAACTTCCTGCTTCGCTGTCGAATTTGAGCATCCTTAATTTGCTAGACGTATCAGAAAACCAATTGAGTAGCCCAATCCCAGAATCAATGATGATGATGAACAAGCTCCAACATCTTATCCTCTCAAGAAATGGCATATTTGGCCCCATCCCAGATCAGATTTCTATGCTGTATAACCTAGAGAGGCTAGACCTGGACAGCAACAGCTTGTCCCATGGCATACCTGATGGCATTGGAAACCTGACCAAGTTAAGATACCTTTCCGTATCTCAAAACAAGATATCATCAACCATACCAGGAAGTGTATTTCAGCTTGCCAGCCTGATATCCCTTGATCTGTCTCAAAACTCACTGGAAGGTGAATTACCGGCATATATAGGCCAGTTGAAACAAATTTACTGGATAGATCTTTCAAATAATCTTCTGGTTGGTAGGCTTCCTACATCACTTGGACAGCTTCAAACTGTAGCCTATCTGAACCTGTCACATAACTCACTCAATGACTCATTCCCGGATACTTTGGACATGTTAGCCAGCTTGGTATCACTAGATCTGTCATACAATGATCTGTCCGGTACAATCCCACAATACTTGGCCAATTTCACATATCTCAGAAGCTTGAACCTTTCTTTCAATAAACTTCATGGACCAGTACCAGAAGGAGGTATCTTTGTAAACATCAGCCTACAATCTTTGGTGGGGAACATGGCTCTCTGTGGTGGAGTTTCACGACTGAGGCTTTCACCATGTAATAGCAGTCAGAGCTCCACCAAACGATATCGTATTTTAAGGTTTTTGCTCCCTACTGTCCTCATAGTAGTTGGAGCTGTCACAATCGGTGTGTACCTGATGGTAAGGAAGAAAGTCAAGAAGCAGGAAGGGAGGGTCGGTTCTCCTGACATTGTCGGCACCCTCAACCATACCGTAGTTTCGTATTATGAGATCATTCGGGCCACGGATAATTTCAGTCAGATGAACCTGTTGGGCGCTGGAAGCTTTGGAAAAGTTTACAAGGGCCAACTACGCAACGGCATGGTGATCGCCGTAAAAGTTTTAAACATGCAGCTGGAACAAGCAGTGAGAAGCTTTGACTCCGAGTGTCGTGTTATGCGCATGGCTCGACATCGCAACTTGATAAAAGTACTTGGCACATGCTCAAATCTGGACTTCAAAGCTTTATTGCTTCAGTACATGCCTAATGGAAACTTAGAAACACACCTACACACTGATGGTAGAGTGCATCTGGGATACCGTCAGAGGTTAGACACTATGTTGGATGTGTCCATGGCAATGGAGTACCTACACTATCATCACTTTGAGGTAGTCCTGCATTGTGACTTGAAGCCCAGCAATGTTCTATTCGATGAAAACATGGTAGCACATGTGGCAGACTTCGGAATTGCAAAATTGTTGCATGGAGATGACTACTCCATGGTTTCTGCAAGCATGCCTGGGACAATTGGGTACATGGCACCAGGTACTTCGACACGCTTGATAGATTTGTTTGGTACATCATTTACCACTATCGCTAATTGTTTCCTTATATGTTCTGATTTTTTCGGACAGAGTATGGATCAGTTGGAAGGGCATCAAGAGGAAGTGACGCATTCAGCTACGGGATCATGCTTCTTGAAGTATTCACAGGAAAGAAGCCCACAGACCCTATGTTTGTCGGAGAACTAACCCTTAGGAACTGGGTTAATCAAGCATTCCCAACAAATTTAATCGATATTGTGGATGACTGGCTACAACAAGATGCTATTAATTCTTTGAAGAACTTTCTAGTGCCAATATTCGAGATTGGTTTACGCTGCTCAAATGACATGCCAGACCAAAGAATGACGATGAGTGATGTGGTTGTGAGATTGACCAAGATCAAGGAGGACTACATGCAGAGTTTAACATAAAATGATGTAGTGCTCCAAGTTGGATACTTTGATAGAAATGCTTGCATCTTGGCCAAATAAATTTGCCTCATCTGTGATTTATTGTTCTATGATAGGTATCTCAAGAATCTTCTGATGAATCCTACCTTGGTTGCTGGTTTAGCCCTGCCGCCGGTTTCTACTGAACGAGTAACATATTTGTCATTTTGTTGTGCGGTTACTTGGTTGTTCGTCCATTTGTGAAGGAGTCCATGATGTTTGGCCCACTCCAGCAGAAGGTGATGGAAGCAGCAGGTTGGGCCGGCGGCCTGGCCATGGAAAGTGTCAGGTAGGCCGGCTTTTTGAGTAGGTGGGAGCGGGATGCCTAGCCGCTTTGGCAGGAACTTTAAGAGCACCCTGATCCTCCCAGCAGTGATGATTGATGACGCACTACCGGAAACCGAGCTAATGCCGAGTGTTTTTCCATTTGCCGAGTGCAAACTGTCGCACACTCAGCAAAATGCATATTTGCTGAGTGTATCAAAATAAACACTCGGCATTAAAAAAACACTCGGCAAAACACACGTTTGCCGAGTGCAAAAAAAAACACTCGGCAAAACGCGACTATTACACTCGGCAAAACGCCACACTCGGCAAAGCTATATCACGTGACAAGCACGCGCGACCGCCGTTACGCTGCGGGGCCGCCGTTTGCACTTTGCCGAGTGCCCGTTAGCGGCACACGGCGAACCGTTGCTTTGCCGAGTGTCGGTCCCAGCGGCACTCGGCGAACCGTTTCTTTGCCGAGTGTCGGCCCATCGGCACTCGGCGAACCGTAGCTTTGCCGAGTGTTTTTCGTAGACACTCGGCGAAATAGCAATTTTTTTTCCTCCCCTGCCCTCCAAACTTTTTCCACTCTCCACACACAACATGTGATACTACATGTTCAAATTTCATATATTTTTGGATCAGTTTGCTATATTTAATAAATTTATAGCACATATAGGATTTTTTCGGTTACGGGCAAATTTGAACTGCAAGTGTTTTAAATAATGGAATAAGTTCAGTGGAAAAATCCGATTCATGTTAGTGAGTCCACTCTGGGGCCTTACCCAGAAAATGAAAAGGAATTTCGAACATCTGGTCACAAAATACGACCACAAACGTGTGGTCCAATGATTTATAAATTCTAGAAAAAATAAACAAACTCTGAAAATCACGAGATTTCTCAAGATCTTATGATGTCATCCATGGAGACTTTGGAAAAAAATTGAGAAGGTTTCGCACCTTCTGTCACGTACGACGCTAACAAATCGGAGAATCTCGAGAGAATAGTCTAGAAGTTCATAATGAACTGTTAAGATTTGGAGTCAAAGCGACGGTCGAATTAGAGTTGGACTTCAAAACTTTTTTATAGGCAATGGACAATATAGATCGGTTCCTTTCAAATTTTGAGAATTTTTCGTATCCGTTTGATAATTTTAATGTATTAACTCCAATTATAAATTTTAAATTGAGATAAATTAAATTTGAGCTATAACCGCCTAAAATAATGGAACAATATTGATAGAAAATTCAAATATGTATAGTTAAGTGAATTTGACCATGTTTTTTTGAAGTACATCGAACAAATTTAGTAAAGCACGTTAGATGTGGTATATATATATATATATATATATATATATATGAAATATAAAAGGATGTTGCCGAGTGTATCAATGTTTGCCGAGTGTTTCCCAAAATACACTCGGCAAACACGGAGTACGGGCCCACCAACAGCGCATATATGGTTCCCCAGGTGTGTAAAAAAAATAAAAAAAAAGTTTGCCGAGTGCTCTGGATCTGGGCACTCGGCAAAACCAAGTTTGCCGAGTGTTCTGGATCTGGGCACTCGGCAAACTCAGTGAGGCGCAGACTGTATAGCACCGGCGGCACAGTACGCGCAAACCATTTTCCAAAACTCGACGCCGCCGCCTGCCCCGTACGCGCCGCCGTCGCACCCGCCACCCCCGCCGCACCCGCCGCTGCTGCCCAGTCCGCCCCGGCCGCCCTTCCCCTGCCCGCGGCCCTCCCGCTCCCACGGCGGCCCTCCACCGGCCGGCCGCCCCTCCGCCCCGGCCGACCCCGGCGCCCCTCCGCCCCGGCCGGCCCCTCCGCCCCTCCGCCCCGGCCGACCCCGGCGGCTCTCCACCGGCCGGCCGCCCCTCCACCGGCCGGCGGCCCTTCACCGGCCGGCCGCCCCTCCACCGGTCGGCGGCCCTCCCCCGGCCGGCCAGCCCTCCCCTGGCAGCCCTCCACCCCGGCCGGCCAGCTCTCCTCCGGCCGGCTCTCCCGGTAATTCATTATTTTGAAATTAGAAATTATTAGAAATTAAGAATTAGGAATTAGAAATTCTATTTTGAAATTAGGAATTAGGAATTAGGTATTAGAAATTAGAAAATGACTTTACTTTTAGAGATGAATTAGAAAATGACTTTCTTTTAGAAAAGATAGAGAGGTGGTATTGTAAGGACTTTGCTTTTAGAGATAAATTAGAAAATGACTTTCTTTTAGAGAAGATAGAGAGGTGGTATTGTAAGGAGTTTAATTTTAGAGATGAATTAGAAAATGATTTTCTTTTAGAGATGAATTAGAAAAGGACTTTGTAAGTTAAAATCCATGTCGATATAATGCTATTGTACCAAACACTTGCAATAAATGTGGTTGTCGGCCATCGTGCCGTCATTTTGGTGAGAATGTGGTTGTCGGCCATCATGCCATTTTTTTTGTTGCAGGTTTTGGTAAAACCTCCCCATGCAGGGGAGGTGCTGCCGAAATTTCGACTTAACAGTACAATGTTCTTTTCTTGCAGGAGAGGCTCACAAGGACCGTCCTCGACTCGTCACTTTGCAGGATAGCAAGGTGAGGCATCTTACACTTCTCTTTCCGTTTGATGTTCGTATATCACGTAACCTAGTTAGGCGTCTCCCGTTCGAAAGAGATATGGTTGCAAATATGCAAATATTTGCATATCTATAACCGTATCTGTTTTGAATTATCCACGTTTTTTGGACAGTTGGAGGATGTGTCAGTGCGGTTAGTTTCCATGCTCTACTTTGGATCCGTGACAGAGTTTTGGCAGCACCTTCTTGTTTGTTCTCCGGATACACAATCTCTGATCCTGGAACGTGTATTT
>NC_028457.1:29821988-29830231 GCF_000263155.2 Setaria italica | reverse complement strand
CCATTGACCGATGAATGGATTGAAAAGATCGATGCATTCTTGGATCGGGCGTTTGCCAGGGTCAAAGGGGCTAGTGTCACTTGGTGTCCGTGCAGTAGATGTGCAAACATGCGTCGAAGAACCAAGCTAGAAATGGGCAAACATCTTGTGAAGAACGGATTTACGCCAGACTACACTAGGTGGATCTACCATGGTGAAGCCGATCATGGGAGAGATGAAGTGTTGAGACAACGCATCGAGAAATATGATGATGATGCCGGGGTGGGAGACATGTTAAATGACTATCATGAAGCACAGTTCGATGAGACACGTAGGGAGGAGGAGCCAGAGACTACTGCAAAGGCGTATTACAACATGTTGTCTGCGGCACAGCAATCCCTGCATCGTTATACCAAGGTTTCTCAACTTGATGCCATTGCACGTCTAATGACCGTGAAGTCCCAGTTTAGCTTGAGTCAAGATGCCTTCGATGTTATGATGACTTTTTTTGGCAGCCTACTCCCGGATGATCACATTTTGCCAAAGAGCATGTATGAGGCACAAAAACTCCTTTGTGCTCTTAAAATGCCATACGAGCAGATACATGCGTGTCCGAAGGGATGCATCTTATTTCAGAAAGAGTATGCGGAGGCTAAGTACTGTGTGAAGTGCGAGTCATCTAGGTTTCTGGAGGTAGACTCTGGTGATGGTAAGAAGAGCCAGCTCGCAATCCCCGTGAAGATCCTACGGTACCTTCCTTTCATACCGAGGATCCAACGGCTTTACATGACAGAGGAATCCGCGAAACAGATGACATGGCACAAAAACGGACGTCGATACAATCCTGAGAGGCTGGTACACCCATCCGATGGTGAAGCCTGGACAACATTTGATGTCATTTATCGTGAGAAATCTCTAGATGCTCGTAATGTACGTGTTGCACTGGCAACAGATGGGTTCAATCCATATGGAATGGCGGCTGCCCCGTATACCTATTGGCCCATATTCGTTATCCCCCTGAATCTCCCCCCTGGCGTCCCTTTTCAATGACAGAATATATTTTTATCGTTGATAATTCCAGAGCACCTGGGGAATAATATGAGTGTGTACATGGAGCCTCTGATTGATGATTTGGTCCGTGCTTGGGAGGAGGGGGTATGGACTTACGACCGAGCTACAAAGACGAACTTTAAGATGCATGTTTGGTACCATTACTCGCTGCATGACTTGCCAGCATATGGGATTTTTTGCGGATGGTGTGTTCACGGGAGGTTCCCATGCCCAGTTTGCAAGGCTTCTCTAAAGTTCATTTGGTTGACGAAGGGTGGCAAATATTCTTCGTTCGACAAACATCGACAATTCCTCCCTCCTGACTATCCTTTCAGACAAGACATTAAAAACTTTACGAGAGGTGTCGTAGTTGAAGACCTCGCACTGGAGATGATGACAGGAGCCGCGATTTGTGCTCAGTTAGACGCTCTCGAGCTTAATAACAATGAAGGTGGTTTTGTGGGATATGGCGAGCATCATGCTTGGACTCAAAAGTCGTACTTGTGGAATCTCCCCTATTTTCATGACCTTCTTCTTCCGCATAACATAGATGTAATGCACACTGAAAAGAATATCGCCGAGGCAATTTTTGGGACAATTATGGACATTCCTGACAAGACAAAGGATAATGTTAAGGCTAGAGTAGATCAAGCGAGGATATGCAACAGACCAAAGTTAGACATGGCGCCTCCCAGATCCGGCAAGTCGTGGAGGAAGCCTAAGACTGATTTCGTCCTGACGAGAGCCCAGAGGAGGGAGGTACTAGAATGGTTCCAAACGTTAATGTTCCCTGATGGGTATGCAGCGAATTTGAAGAGGGGAGTGAACTTAACTACTATGCGAATCAACGGCCTAAAGAGTCATGATTACCACATATGGCTTGAGCGCCTACTTCCAGTGATGGTCAGAGGATATGTACCTGAGCATGTCTGGCAGGGGTCGAGGGAAGGGTAAAGGGCCGAGGCACCCGTCGCCTGAAATAGAGTCAGCGTCTGAGGAGGAGATACCTTCCGCGCACGGCTCTGGTGACGAGGAGGAGGCGAAGCAGGAGCAGGAGGAGGAGCAGGAGCAGGATGAGCAGGAGCAGGAGGGGGAGGAGGAGGAGGCAGGGGGTTCGCAGACCCAGATCTGGTTGCGAGGTCCGTCGTCCCTCCTGGCTCGACCGATACCTTTCCACAGACGCCCGCTGATTCAACCCAGTGGGAAGTGGTATGTGACTTTAGATGTTCTCAATAATTTTTCATTTTATGTGTTGAAAATTACAATGGAAACTAATAATTCATCACTTGTGCAGGAGTTGGATTAAGCTTAGTGGGGGTGATCACAACCGCAAGGTCAACGTCATCCTTGGCCTATTGTGCAGGATACACTTCCCGGGCTTGGTCGAGCGTGGTGGACGGGTGGAGCCGGCCTACACTTGGGACCACTACGTCGCTGCCGATGACTTTGCTGACCGTGAAGGACGGTCATTCCCAAACAAGGCTTCGCGGGTGAAGGGCGAGCTGTGGGTAAGTATTGCTCAATACATCACCTGTACTGTACAATCTTGAAATAACAACTATATATACCTCTATATATATGCAGGACTTCTACAAATGCCAGGAGGGTTTCGAGGCCCAGGCGAACGCTGTCTGTGATGAGGTCGCCAAGAAGCTGGTGAAGGATATGCACTATGAGTCGCGCATCCAGGCCATCATCGAATTCTACGCTCAACATAGAAATATGAAGGTCAAAAAAGAGGAGGTCAGGACAATGAACCTCACGAAGGACCAATTCATGGCGGTAAATAAAGAACGCTGATACTTACTTTATCTGATAATAATCACACTTAATTTCTTTTTTCACATGTCACACTTGATGATGTAGGTGCCTGTGTGGTGGTGCCGGGCGCACATGCAGTGGTGGGAAAGGATAGTCGACGTGTGGGTTGAGCCCGGGTGGTTGGAGAACCACCTTGGTTACCGTCAGCGGCGTTTGATGATGCGAGGTGCATCACACCATCAGGGCAGCTTGAGCCTTGATGAGTATAGGGAAAAATGGGTACGTGAATTTATTTTTTTGTCTAACGCTCAATTCAGCTAAATTTGTAATAATTTTGTATTTTTGCTGCAGTCGTCCTTACATGATGGCCAGCCTTGCTCCCAGTTCAAGGGATGGATTCTATCCAAAAAGGGTAAGGCAACGGCCAACATGGACATGAACCTGGATGACCCGCCCGAGGCGTACTCCGATCCTAGCATCCACAGCCGCATCACCTCCTACACGGCGATGGCAAGGGAGATTCATGGGCCAGATTACGATCCGAGCACCCAGGATCTAGATGGAGAGGTGGTGATGAGAGTGGGAGGAGGGAAGAAGCATGGTCGCTATTGGATTGGCGATAGCGTAATCGACACGGCCTCTACTCCCACTCTCTCCTAGATCCGAGCAAGGAGCACGGATTCGAGCCCAGCGATACGCCCACGGCCGACCACTACACAGTTTCAGATGAAGGCTCTTCAGGTTCTTTCTATTTCATTCATCGTTCGTTGGTTGTTACGTACTTTACCTTTGCATTGTAATATTGCGATGAAAAACTGTAGGCCCAAGTGGAGAGGCAACAACAGGATATGGAGGCGAGGGTTGAGCGGATGGTTCGGCAGAGGATGGAGGTCGAGCAGCAGAGGATGGAGGCGGAGCGGCAGAGGATGGACGAAGAACATTGGTTGAGGATGGAACAAATGCTTCAATACATGCAAAATTTTGCTACTGCTACGAGTATGGGTACACCACTACCACAGCCACCGGTGATATTCCCTCCACCTCAGCCACCCGCACATACTCCTGTGAGTCACTTGAACTTTAGTTTCAATACTTGACTTAGTTAGCTTAAACTTGACTTAGTTACCTCACAGATGACTTATTTAGCTCAAATGATATCAATCTTGTTCTCACACGTCTTCTTTTATGTGCAGAATCAATCGGTGGCTTCGAATTCCCTAGCTCAAGACCCAGATTTGATGCGGCCGTTTGCAGGGACGCCACCTCACTGACTTATGCATTGTTTGTGAACTTCTCGTTTAATCTCGAACATATACTTGTGGAATTGTGGTTTGTTGAAACTAGAACATGTACTCGGTGATTTGTGTGCATGTGACCTAAAATATATGCTTGTGATGCTTATTATATGCCTGTGATGTAATATACATGCCTTTGATTTTTGTTTGAGAGGGGTCATTTATACGTAAGAAATAAATAAAACAGGATCGGTTTTGCCACTTTGCTGTGTGTTGCACTCGGCAAAGGCCCGCTTTGCCGAGTGTTTTGGCTTTAACACTCGGCAAAACGGCAACAAAAACTGGCCTGGACGCGCCAGTTTGCCGAGTGCCTCGCCCCTGGCACTCGGCAAACACGTGTACTTTGCCGAGTGCCTCTCCCCTGGCGCTCGGCAAAGCGGCCTTCCTACCTGACCTGGACGCGCCGGTTTGCCGAGTGCTTCCTCCCTGGCACTCGGCAAACACCTCGACTTTGCCGAGTGTCTGTCCACTGGCACTCGGCAAACAACTCGACTTTGCCGAGTGCCATTCTGTGAAGCACTCGGCAAACCTCCCGTTACCGTGCCGCGCCGTTCCTCCATCTTCGCCGAAGGTGTTTTTTTGCCGAGTGTTTTCACACGCTCGGCAAATATCTTTGCCGAGTGCCCGACATTTGGCACTCGGCAAAGTTCTGTTCGCCGTCAAAATTTTTGCCGAGTGCCTGATGCCGAGTGTTTTTAGGCCTTCGCCGAGTGCCCCTGGCACTCGGCATCTCCCCGGTTTCCCGTAGTGACGGCAGCAGCCTTTAGAAAAGAATCTGATTTATCGCGGTGTTTCTAAAAAGAATACAAGGAACATTTTAGCTACCAGCTTCTTGCTACCTGGAAAGATCATCACAAAATATTAAAAGTATGCCTCATACCAAATTATTAAATTATGCCAATCGCGGCACATAGAATACTTGATCGGGTAAGTTTACTCCCATATGAGGAGGAAGACACCGTAAGCCAACCTTTGGCTAATAAGCGTGGCAAGTGTTTCATTTGTCATGCAGGTATCATTCCGCTGCAGGAAGCGTCGTGTGATGATCCTCGACCGAAGGTTGGTGCAGAGCTGCTACTGTGCAGAAAGTACGCGAGCAACCTCCGAGGGACCAAGCTTTGCGCAAGCGTGAAGGTCTGCGAGTGAAGGCGTGATTCAAAGGAGAAAGCCAAGGTGTACACATCTGTCTTGATGATCTTTATGATCTCTATTATATCCCAGATCAGATTTCTAGGCTGTATAACCTAGAGAGGCTAGACCTGGACAGCAACAGCTTGTCCCATGGCATACCTGATGGCATTGGAAACCTGACCAAGTTAAGATACCTTAATGTATCTCAAAACAAGATATCATCAACCATACCAGGAAGTGTATTTCAGCTTGCCAGCCTGATATCCCTTGATCTGTCTCAAAACACTGGAAGGTGAATTACCGGCATATATAGGCCAGTTGAAACAAATTAACTGGATAGATCTTTCAAATAATCTTCTGGTTGGTAGGCTTCCTACATCACTTGGACAGCTACAAACTGTAGCCTATCTGAACCTGTCTCATAACTCACTCAATGACTCATTCCCGGATACTTTGGACATGTTAGCCAGCTTGGAATCACTAGATCTGTCATACAATGATCTGTCCGGTACAATCCCACCATACTTGGCCAATTTCACATATCTCACAAGCTTGAACCTTTCTTTCAATAAACTTCATGGACCTGTACCAGAAGGAGGTATCTTTGTAAACATCAGCCTACAATCTTTGGTGGGGAACATGGCTCTCTGTGGTGGAGTTTCACGACTGAGGCTTTCACCATGTAATAGCAGTCAGAGCTCCACTAAACGATATCGTATTTTAAGGTTTTTGCTCCCTACAGTCATCATAGTAGTTGGAGCTGTCACAATCGGTGTGTACCTGATGGTAAGGAAGAAAGTCAAGAAGCGGGAAGGGAGGGTCGGTTCTCCTGACATTGTCGGCATCCTCAACCATACGGTAGTTTCGTATTACGAGATCATTCGTGCCACGGATAATTTCAGTCAGATGAACCTGTTGGGCGCTGGAAGCTTTGGAAAAGTTTACAAGGGCCAACTAAGCAACGGCATGGTGATCGCCGTAAAAGTTTTAAACATGCAGCTGGAACAAGCAGTGAGAAGCTTTGACTCCGAGTGTCGTGTTATGCGCATGGCTCGACATCGCAACTTGATAAAAGTACTTGGCACATGCTCAAATCTGGACTTCAAAGCTTTATTGCTTCAGTACATGCCTAATGGAAACTTAGAAACACACCTACACACTGATGGTAGAGTGCATCTGGGATACCGTCAGAGGTTAGACACTATGTTGGATGTGTCCATGGCAATGGAGTACCTACACTATCATCACTTTGAGGTAGTCCTGCATTGTGACTTGAAGCCTAGCAATGTTCTATTCGATGAAAACATGGTAGCACATGTGGCAGACTTCGGAATTGCAAAATTGTTGCATGGAGATGACTACTCCATGGTTTCTGCAAGCATGCCTGGGACAATTGGGTACATGGCACCAGGTACTTCGACACGCTTGACATATTTGTTTGGTACATCATTTACTACTGTCGCTAATTGTTTCCTTTTATGTTCTGATTTTTTCGGACAGAGTATGGATCAGTTGGAAGGGCATCAAGAGGAAGTGACGCATTCAGCTACGGGATCATGCTTCTTGAAGTATTCACAGGAAAGAAGCCCACAGACCCTATGTTTGCCGGAGAACTAACCCTTAGGAACTGGGTTAATCAAGCATTCCCAACAAATTTAATCGATATTGTGGATGACTGGCTACAACAAGATGCTATTAATTCTTTGAATAACTTTCTAGTGCCAATATTTGAGATTGGTTTACGCTGCTCAAATGACATGCCAGACCAAAGAATGACGATGAGTGATGTGGTTGTGAGATTGACCAAGATCAAGGAGGACTACATACAGAGTTTCACATAAATGATGTAGTGCTCCAAGTTGGATACTTTGATAGAAATGCTTGCATCTTTGCCAAATAAATTTGCATCATCTGTGATTTATTGTTCTATGATAGGTATCGCAGGGATCTTCTGATGAATCCTACCTTGGTTGGTGCATCGTAGGTTCCCATTAGTCAGTCTCTACCTTGTGGCCAGTTTCTTAACTATGTTTTGGTTGAAAAAAGGAAATGAAAAGGTTGTGAATCTATGATTGAGTGGATTTGTCCATTCAAGGGTGGCCCATCTGTTAGGATGTTAACAACCTAATGTACATGTTATTGGCTGATCTGATAAATTATTGGCTCACATTCAGGCGCGTCCTGTGCGTGAGTGAAGCAAGACAGCCAGTATTAACTAGTACTAGTGGTTAAACAATAGGAGACGACCGATTGACAAGATATGATCGAATAAAATCAATCTAGTTTTACCATGTCTTTTACTTTTTTCTTTGTCTTGCATTTTCAAACCCTAATGTTGTTCGTCTCTCGTATCCATGGTGTCAGATGGTGCCCTTGGTGCGCGAGCCGAAAAAGATGGATGTTTAGACTGAAGGTCTAGCTACCTGCGAAGGTTGAAAGCTAATCCTTCTAAGAACCTTCGGCCGGTTCAACGACGTCTCTAGGGCATGAAAAACATAACCGAACGGCTCACTAAGCATGCGTTTGGTTATGAAACGATGTGGGTCGGGTCAGAGCCAACCCCCTTATATGGGTTGGAGTGAACCCAGCTCGTGTTTGGATGAGAGGGATGGGTTAGACCCAGTCTTTTGTTTGGTTGAAGAGGTTGAAAGAGTTGGCATGGATGTCCTTTTAACACCGTTAGTTAGTTGTGGGCCCCACCTATCAGCTGCGGAGCTCACCTATCAGCCTCTTCTTCTTTTTCCTCACTCCCTCTTCTATCTTCTTCCTCTTGGCGTCTAGCTCCTCCCCGGCGCCGCCGCTTCCTCCCCTGACTCCTCCCCGCGCCGCCGGCCGCCTCACCGACTCCTCCCCGCGACGCCGGCTCCTCCCCGGCACCCCTGCGCCCCACGTGCACCCTTCTCCTCCACGGCGCCCCCTCCTCCTCCTCCCTGCGCCCCCTCCTCCTCCTCCCCCACCGCCAGCCTCCTCCTCCCCCGCCACCGCGACAGCCTCCTCCTCCCTCGCCGCTGCCTCCTGCTCCACCAT
>NC_028457.1:29775378-29821888 GCF_000263155.2 Setaria italica | reverse complement strand
CTCTTCACCAACCTTCGGTCGGGTATCAGCACACGAAGCTTCCTGCGGCGTTAGGATACCCGCACTAAGAAGGAAACACTTGCCACGATTACTGCCGAATGGTGTCTTTCCGCGTACGTCCAGCACCCTGCCTAGTGTTCAACCTTCCGTTAGCTCACCGAGGGTTTCAGTACTGTGCAGAAATGAGTCAGAACGGCCTCGACCCGCATTTACGAGGAATATTTCTCTACCGGGTTCGACCCAACCCCCACCCTCTCCAACCAAACATGAGTCCATGGGGTCGAAGCCGTTCTGACCCCCTCCAACCCAGTAACCAAACACTCGGTAAGCTTATCCAAGGTTAAACACAAGGAAAGGTGCCGGACGTTCGCGGTAAGACAACATTTGGCTAATAATCATGGCAAGTGTTTCATTTATCGTGCGGGTATCATTCCGCTGCAGGAAGCATCGTGTGATGATCCTCGACCGAAGGTTGGTGAAGAGCTGCTACTGTGCAGAAAGTACGCGAGCAACCTCCGAGGGACCAAGCTTTGCGCAAGCGTGAAAGTCTGCGAGTGAAGGCGTGATTCAAAGGAGAAAGCCAAGGTGTACACATCTGTCTTGATGATCTTTATGTAAAGCATGTTCCACTAATGTAGTATAGTAGGTAGTCAAGGTACAAAGGGTAAAAAAGAAAGTCCTTTCCTGCTATAAAGGGGATCCACCCTTCATGTACAAAGGATGATCTTTTTCTGAGAATGAAATCTCACCCAAGTGGCCACCAATTTCTGTGTATTCTATTTCTTTGAAGAGCACTATTTGGTCTCGGGTTCACTCAAAACCAACAGTTGGGGACCACCATGGTTTGGCATGATGGCACAAAAGAAAAGGAGTTACCAACGCGACAGCTGTCAGCGAAGGTGACGATCAGCAAGCTGTGGTTGCAGAGAACCAAATGGTTACCTTTAAACAGCCGGAAGATGATGAGCATCAGAGGTTCCAAAGGATTGAGAACAATCTTAGAACCAGGTGTTAGATATAAAGAGCAGAAGTCGAAGGTGCTGGAACCCATGAACAAGCAGAAAGTAGCACCAGGCACAATCAAAACTCTGTTGACCAAGATGGCAACAGAAGTAGCACCTTGAACATCACGGATCTAACTATGATTTATTAGAGCTTCACATACTGTGTGCCGATTAACGTTTATTTTAGGCACCGTGGTAAGCAGGTTTAGTGCAAGATCAATAATTGGTTGACGCTGCAGCCACCTATCCTTGGAAAACAAAGTGTGCGTGCCATCACCAATGTTGGCTTCCACTGCCATGGAGAAGAAAGCTGCAGCCTCACTCGAATTCTTCATTGACTACAATAGACCTTTGATCGCAAGCAGCACCTTGATGATATCTCCGGATGACATCCTACTCGATGCATCTCCTCAGAGCAACACGCTCCAAGTCTAAGCAGGGAAATAAGGCAGTCTATCTTTCCCTTGTGAGAAGAATCACCCGCATCTTGAATTTCTTTTTCGGCGTACAAAAACATACGCATGTCGACAATGTCCATTGTTCTGTTATGTAGGAACTGTTCAACGTATTGACGAAGGCTCATTACTCGGCTGAAGCTATCAGTGGGCCTCTTACCGGTTACCGTCTCTAAAACAAGAATTCCATAACTGTAAATGTCTCCTTTCGTTGATACCTCGTTTCCAGCACCATATTCTCTGTTCCACCAAACATTTGGAGCACATTAGATATCTAGCTTAGGATATTGTGACGACCGACCCCAAATCTTTCGAGTTAATCTTAATCCGAGTCCCTGATCCCCCTATCTCAGCTCCCCCTAAGCCTAATTGCTCAACCTCCAGTTCCGGTCCCGACCCCTGAGAACCCGACCCCTTTCCGCCGGTTCCCGGCTCCGACCCCTGAAGACCCCCAACCCACCCCGCCGGATCCTTCGAAGTCTCACCAACAGTGTCTTCCTTCAATCTGAGTAGAGGATAAACCGAGACTGACCGGTGGACCCGCAAATCTTTTCCCAGATCTCCCGAGACAGACGCACTCGAGCGGCTTGCACCACTTCAGAGTTCCCCCGCCACGTGGCTCAACTCCTCCGACCCCCGCCGCTCCGCCCCGTCGCCGACCGCGACCGGATGGATTCCCGCGCCCCCTTCCCCAATCGCAGCGGAAGCCCCTCTGCAACCCTTTTTGCAGCGTCACGCAGCTTGCGCCCATCATCACCTCGCCGGACCCCCGGCTGCAAGGCCCGATGCCTCCCGGCTTTTCCGCCGCCTCTCCACGTGACGATTCCTCCTTCGCCAACCCCGACCCCGGCCGCGACAGCTCCTTTTTCCGCCTTGCCAGAACTGCGCCCCGACAACCCGCTGCTTCGCGCTCGCCCGCGCAGCCGCAGCCCGCCTGTCTTATCACCTGTGCAACCTCGCTTCTAGCGCCGTTCCCCCTGTCACACCCATCAGATCCGCCGCACGACGACGCCCGCCTCCGCCAAACCGCAACCACCGGCAAAACCGCGCCTGCGCCACCCTGTCTCCAGTGCCCAATGGCCGAAGGTGTCATCCCCGAAGTCCTGTTCCGCCGCCCATCGTTGCTCAATCGCCGCCATGGCAGCGCACTCCCTCTTTTCTTCCCGGTCTTTGTGCTGCTCCGACCCTCTCTCTTCCGCGCCGCTATAAAAGGGAATGCCAGAGTCCCACCGGAGTTCCTTCGCCTTTGCTGTTTCACCGCCCTTACTTTGAGCACACTTGAGCAATCCCACTGAAACTCTTGAGAAGTTCCCCTCTTCGCTTCTCCTCAATCCACCCAGCCGCTTGCTCCTCCGCGCTGTGCTAGAGCTTGCTTGTTGTCCACAAGAAGCACCGCCGCCGCCGGAGCACCGCCGGATATCGCCGCTGCCCAAGTCTTAGTGCTTCAGTCCTTCCGCCCAAGTCTGCTCCTTCCCGATCCCAAAGCTTCGCTATAAACCGAAGGTAAGCTGCCGACCCTTTTCCGTCTCGCCCGACCCTGTCTGTCCGTTCGACCCCTTTTCCGTCTCGCCCGACCCTATCTGTCCGTCCGACCCCTTTTCCGTCTCGCCCGACCCTATCTGTCCGCTCGACCCCTTTTCCGCCTCGCCCGACCCTGTCTGTTCGCCCGACCCCTTTTCCGCCTCGCCCGACCCTGTCTGTCCGCCCGACCCCTTTCTCCGTTTCACCGACCCTTTTCCGCCTCGCCCGAGGACTCGGCTGTATCTTTTTCCTTGACCCGAGGGTATATGTGTAAAAATCAGGAACTTCTCTGCGTTAAGTCTGAGGACCCCCAGCACAGGTAATCCTCTAGTCTAAGGGTCAGATCATAAGTTTCTTCCCACCCGACCCTTTGATCTTGCTTTCCACCAACTCAAGTAAACTTCCCTACCTTTTCTGTAGCTTTGCTACCAGTGTCCGAGCTTTAACTGCAAGTGTTGTTGAACTAACCGTCTAAGTGCTAACTCCTGCATTTGCATTCGTGTAGAGTTGAATCTCGCTGACGGCGTCTATGAGCTGTACCCGGCGCCCGAAGACGGAGCTGTAGCCGAGCTACCGCTTCCAGAAGCCAAAGCCGCCCCAGCAGAAGACCCGTTCCCTTCCTCCTCGCTTGAAGGCAAGCCCCGGAGCATGAACCCCAATTTTCCTAACTTGCACATGCTTTCTTCATCATGTTTGTGCATTTACGTATAGGAGTTGTTTGCAACCGTAGATGCATGGTGTAGTTCCTTGATCTGAACACTAGTTTGTTGGACCGAGTAGTTGCTATGCTTAAATAGGAAGCGGTAAAAGTCGAGTGATTTCCTGTCACTCGCGAGTTATAGGAGTTGGTTGTTTCTCCTTCTGTTACAATTATAAGGACGATGGACGGGACAGGGTTCTGGTTAACTTTTGGTGGTCGGCTGATCACCCCATCTGTCTATGGAATCTGTTAAGGCCCGACAGTGGTGGTGTTCGTGATCAAGTGTTTGAAAGTACTAACCTCATACTCAGTATGGGATGGGAAAGCCTAGTACCTGATTGAACCTAGACGTGAGCGGTCGCTCCATTATCCTTGGAACGGAGTTCCCCTGCGGCCACACGTGGTGGCAAGTGTGGTCACAGAACGGCAGAGGCCGGGTCTGTGGAACCTTGCACCAAAGGAAATGGGCCCGACACGGGTTAGGGAATTGATGGGGAAGGCCGACACAGGAAGCGACCCTCGGTGGTGCACGGATGTCGTGAGGTTAGGTTCGCCATGCATGGTTAAAGAACTCGAATCGATTCGTCTGCCTCTCACAGTTTGAGACTGCTTGATCGCTATGCTACACTGAGTAATAAAGGAATCTGATGATGACATGGTCTTGGTGATGTTTATATACCATTTGGTTGGATCTATGTTGCTTAGAGTAAGTTGCCAACTTAGACCGATTAATGAACCTAGAATCTAAGCTAAAACTTTGAAAATAAGGATCTACTTAGTGCTCTTGGCAAACAAACCCCTTAGCCAAAAAGCCTTGCATGTCTAGAAGTGGTGGAGTAGTTTTACTCCCGGTCGGTTAAGTCTTGTTGAGCTTAGCAGCTCAACCTTGTTTGTGGCTTTCTTTTCAGGTGAAGTTGTAGCTCCTGAGTCTGCCCCTGTTGGCACTTGGCCGCCCCAACTCCCTCCGGGTTGGACGGTTGAGTGGGATCCCTCCTCGGACGGCGAGGAAAGGGATCACTGATGTCCTGATATGCCTCATCAAGGACGTCCGACCCCGACGAGTAGCTTCCGCTGTTTTATCTTTCTGCTGTTTTTTGAACCTTGTAAAACTCTGATTTTCGTTTTTGATGTTGAACTAAATGGTCGAATTTGTTTAACTCAGTGGTCCTGTTGTATTCTCTGGAACCGCTCACCTTCGTGTGAGTTGCTAACTCGGTCCTGTTAAGTGGTCAAATCGGATGAAATCTGACGGCACTTCGTATTAACTTGACTAAGGCATGAGTGTCGCATGTGAGGCGACTCAACCGTGCCTTAATCAAGCTAATCCGAGGTGGATCCGCCACAGATATGCAGAGTTCCAAATCTAATCCGAGGTGGATCCGCCACAGATATGCAGAGTTCCAAATTTAAGGTACAATCAGAATATTTTAGCAAAAAACAAACATTCCGTGGAACAAAAGTATGACATTTCACTTCTGCTAATCATCACTACTGAAAAACGCGGCATTAGTCCCAGTTGGTAGGGCTCAAAGATACCGAAAATCCATACGGGATTAAATTTTCAAGACAAAGGGGGGCGGTTCTTTAGTCCCGTGTCATTCACCCGGGTCATTCACCCGGGACTAAAGGCCCCCTTTAGTTCCGGTTGGTTTTTACCAACCGAGACTAAAAAATTTTAAAAAAAATAAAAAAATGGACCCAGCCGCGCCGCCCGCCCGGCCGTCCGCTTGCGACCCCCCCTCCCCCTGTCCACTCCGCCTCGAAGGAAGGGAAAGGAGGAGAGAAATAAGGAAGAAGAGAGACTGCTGTGCGAGATAAGGGAGGGGAGAGGATAAGTGGAGGGAGGGGGGGGGGGAGGGGGCTAAAGGTCCCCTTTTATCCTGGTTGGAATTTTCAACCGGGACTAAATCTTTAATCCCTTCCAACCGGATCAAAAGGAGGGTGGCGTCGGTGCGATTTTTTATAGCCGTTACAACCGGGACTAGGGGGAGGAGCTTTAGTCCCAGTTGATCTTTATAACCGGGACTAAAGGCCCCCCTGGCAATGACCTTTGATGGCAAATTTTTGACCCAGGGCTAAAGGCAAAGTCAACCAGGACTAAAGGGGTTGGATGGAAGGTCAGTTCTTCAGTAGCGCATGTTTAAGTTCTTCCATCAGCATGCTTCACCTTAAGGAAGTAACATAATCATAATTCATAAATATAGAAAAGAAGAAGATATTGCACTAACCTTTGTCCCTCTGGATGCCATCGAACTCGTCGACTGTTGGACAATTGAGCTTCCCTCAACAAGAATCTTAGCGAGTCCAAGTCTCCAACATGTGCTACCATATCAGCATCCAAGAGAACATTACTTGGTTTAAGATCACAATGTACAACAGGTTCTGGTCCATTTCAATGAAGGTAATCCAACAAAGTTACCCACTGCTATCATTATAAAAATATTCTAAAATAAATCCTAAACCCATATCTAAATTATCGAGCTCTTCCACTATAAAAAATAATCTAAATTAATCCCATAATCTTAATCTAATTTACTCATGCATATCATTATAAAGGATAATTTAAAATGTCATTCTAAATTTGTATCTAAGTTACCCACGTATGTCGTTATTAAAAAAAGTTAAAGTAATTACCTAAATCTTAATCTAATTATTTTCATGTGCATCATACAGAAATATCCAAAAGTAAAATAATATATGATTTTAAATTACCTATTTATTATTGTTAATATAGAAGTACTAAGTTAAGGTATATACGCATGATGAGTATCACCATGTAGACCATTTATACATGTATATGTGAGGAAGTGACGAAAAATATTGATTTTTATGCTAAATATAATGATGGAGGTGCGATACAAAATGAAAGAAGTGTGGATGTGGATGAAAAAGTGTATAGAGTAATTACTAATTAAAAATCAATCACAAATGGAAAAAGATAAGTACACATCTATATGGGTATTACGTTGAAGTATTGAAAAATAAGAGAGTAGTACGTAAACAATTTTAATTATTAGATAGGAGTTTAATTTCTAAATATTTTTTAAATATAATAGCTTTTAAAAATATTAGCATACGAGGGAGCACGGTTGATGGACTAGTTTATATATAATTATATACAAAAAGTGCAAGTCCAGAGCAATGCTTCTTTTGTTTATGCTACATCAGTTGTCTGCTTTTAACATGGCTAAAAACACGAATGAGACTAGTAAATATACTATAATTAAAACATTTCTAACTGAAGACAGGAACACTTTGGGAGGCTATCATTTTTTCCTCCAAACAGGAGGGTTGAGCAACTACTGAATATAAGTCTATCTTATAGCTTTATGTGTACATTGTGGGCGCATTCAAGAGCTAATCACTGTTTCAACTCTTATGCTTATTGTGTATGGAAAGATAAGGCTAGAGACTACCGACCAGTCTCCCACCTGCAAAGCATGTCGCATTCCGTTTAGCAGTCCTTTGGATTATCTGATCTCTTTCTTCGGTTCACAGGTCCGCACAGAATTTCTAAACTTTTAGTATTCTCATCATATATTGGTCAACTAGTCCATCATTTGGTTACTAGTACTGAGCAAGGATGGGCCTTGTTAGAATTCAACAAGTCGGCACCAGGTGATTCTAGAGACAGCCGAAATTCGACTAGGATGGTAGAGATCAATTCGACACCCAATTCAAGATCCCACAACCCAATACAATCTGTACCAGTTTTTAATAAGTGCACAGAGCCGGAGCAGTTCTGCAGACTTTCAGAAAGCCATGTTTTCGCAGATCGATCAACAAATGTAAGAGGACGCGCACCTATCATCCTTATAGAGCACCTAAGATTATTCAGATTACCGCACTGCTGCGATATCAAGTGTCTAAAAGTTTGAGTTTTGGAATGCAAGTGTATAACTTATCTCGATCCCATCTTGTGTTTTTCGCTTTTCGGCATGTTTTTCTTCGCCAAGAACCCCGAGATCCTCACCTGCTCTCGCTGGCGTCGGGTGGCACGACCGCACGACGGAATCGCCTACCCTTCCGACCCGGGGCAATCTTTGCCGCCGCTGCCGCCCCCATCGCCTTGCTCCCTCGTGGCGACCGCCGTCGGTGAGACAGACAAACATTGTGCAGGAGAAAAGAGGGATTTGCAAGAGGAAAAGTGGACACTGAAATGCAGGGTCTGATTGCTCCAATTTCGTTCGAGATGTTGGTGGTTTGATTCATTGATTGTGAAGCGGAGATATTGTGATTGCTGCTACTAGGGCTTTTTTTAGGAATGCTACAAGGGCTTGTTTATTTGCGCACAACCCTATAGCTAAAGCATGAACATTAATGTCAAATTTGGGTAGGGCATATGCACGTTTTTTTAGCCAAACTAAAGTTTTTGACAGTAATTTGGGCTTCCTAATTTGGGCCTACTAAGGAGTTGGGCCGGATGGATGGGTTGGGTTGGCTTAGTTGGGCCAGGAGGAAGAGAAAGGAAAAAGAAAGAGTGATGGGGGCGAATTAGGAAAGGTAGAAGTTGGGCCTTGAGCCTAGTTGGATTAGAGCTCAGATTGAAATTTGAAACTAAGTTTTTGAATTTGATTAACCTTTTAGTTTGAAATTTTGGGATGTTACAGTCACGCCATGAAAAGCATCAAGACTAGAAGGCAGGGGAAGCTAACTGACATGTAGCGTCCTGATTGTTTTTTTTACCGTCTTTTTGGAAAGGTTAGTTTTACAGTTTTGATCCACATATTATCTTGCTAATCCATAAACCACTAAAATTTCAAAAGAAAAAGGAAATAATAGTAGGGTTTATATGTTTTGGTGGTAGGATTTACCTATTTCAGAAGCTTTCGGCTTCCGGTGTGGTCAGCCTGTGGCAGTGGCGAGGCAGCATGCTGCCGCAAGTTATGGGTTGGACCAGGAGGGATCAAGATCACTGGCGTTCATTGACGGGCCAGGTAACAATTATGGTGGGCAGGAGTTTTTCCAGTTCTCCCAAAGCTTGGCCATCGTCCTCAGCTGAGCGAGACAGAGGCTGCTCGGTAGTCCGACCCAGTGATCACCACTATGGACATTGTCGCTTATCTTCAGCGTGTTAAATCCTGGTGACAATAGCGCAGCTCAAAGATGATTCAGAGTTGAGACCTGTCCACAGTGGAGGCACACTGCACCTTCACAAGGATTTCAGGCTCTGCTTGCCTTTATAAGTTTTTAAAAGTTTATTTATAATAGTTTATAGAGATTTTTAGAAAAACTTTTAAGTAAATTTCTTAGAAAGTACCTGTTGCCCATTGTTGCTTTGTGTGCTTAGCCCCTACCCACAGTCGTTCAGCTCTTTCACACTTGCCCCTGCCCTGCCACCATGAACTAAATTCTTAGTTTTTTGCAGAACTTTCTTTGTCCAAGGTTGTCTAAAAAATTACAAACTTGCTTTTAGATGTGATTGCACGAACAACAGAATTTCGAGAGTTTGGAGAAATAAAAACTTTTTCATGCAGTTACAATAAGTGTTGTGACACAACTATTTCCCATTTTAAGGGGTGCTTCACCTTACAAAAACCAGCTCAACTCCACTAGCTTCACACTTTCCCAGCTACACTCCACCAACTCCAGAAAAACATGGAGCTGCTGTATATGTTTGGTGGATTGTAGTGCTCCGGCTCCAGAAATATGAGGATTTGGTGGGAATGTTCTATTTTGTCCATGGTGGATGGCTGGTTGTGTTTTAAGCATTTTGGAGAGTTTTTATTTTATTTTTTTGCCGCTACTGTTGCTACAATACTTCGTGGAAAAAAAACTAGCTCAACAATGAGCATGGCAAGATATAAAATGAGATGTTCCATCCAATAATGTTCCAATGACCAAAATGTTCAACCAAATAATGTTCAACCAAATAATGTTCTATTGAATGAAAGGTCGCAACAAATACGGTACAAAATCAACCTTACCATTACAAACTAGTTCCAAGGAAGAGAGAGTGAGGTGGCTAGCTCATCACGAAAGACATCCATAGTTGGCGTTGTTGAGTGCGGAAGTTGACCCATCCGACGCCGCTTGTGAAACGACATATTTGTTATATCTTTCTGGTATTGTAGAACAAAATTAGGATCACGATCAAACCGAGCAAAGTCTTCATCTTCATCTCCATGTTCACAAATGAAATTATGAAGGACCATGGTAGCCACAACAATCATCTTTTGCTTGTACATGGGATATGGTGGCATCTTCCAAAGAATTTGCCACTTCATTTTTAATAATCCAAAAGATCGCTCAATCACATTGCGGATAGATGAGTGAACCCGATTGAATCTTTCCTTAGGAGTCTTAGATTCAGTACCTCTGTGCCATTCCGGTATATGATACCTTTCACCCTTATAAGGAGCGAGGTAGCTAGGACGATTAGGATATCCTGCATCCAAAACATAGTATTTGCCTATATTCAGATAAAAATAATATGAGTTATGGATTAATGCTACATGTTAAACACATACGTATGTTCAAATTAAACACATGTTACCTCGTGGAGGATGTAGGAAAAATTCTTCGTCCACTCTGAGTGTATTATACAACACACTTTGTGTCATGCATAGCTCCAAGCTATCCTGTGGAAACATAAGTGAAACGCATGACAAAGTTACATACTGCTAGAACATTTTGAGTGGCTATCACAGTTTTTCCAATATATCTCACTTGCTCATCAGGTGAAAGAGCGACCCGGATATGAGTGCCATCAAGTGCACCAATGCAATCTTTGAAATGTGGATATGCATGTCTATCATCTCTTATCTTTTTATGGACTGTGGGGAAGTTGGGATTTTTTGGTCTAATGAAATCTTTTGCCATAGCCATTGTCAACATCCTCTTGAAATGGTGGTATGATGGGGTTAGAGCTCATAGGATTCCATTGATCTGATTGGTCATTAGTGATGTCAGCAAACATCACTATCAAGTCCTCCTCATTTTGCAATGGTTTTTTTCCCTAAACTTGCCGCAACCTGGAATATCATGAAAGAAGGCAACCATTGTTACTAAAATAAATGACATGAAACTATTGAAGAATAGAAATAAAATAGTCTCGGGACTCACCGCCTTTGCCTTTTTCCACCACTCATCATCCATATCAATCACACCTCTTCCTCTGTCCCATCCCACTCATGTTTGCTTCCTCATTAATTGTTTCCAAGTTGATAAATCGGACTTCAATTTATCCCACTTGTTCTTCATTTGCTGCTTGATCAAACGAATTGCTGTGAGGTTGAAGGATTCATCGCTAACCTCATCATAGCCTACTAAGTTCAAATGGGTGTTTGGCCTATTCCCTTTCTTAACTTGTTTGGAAAACAACGAACATATGAGCATCGTGTTTGCATCATTCCATTTAATTGAATCACCCTAACCAAGTTATTTGCACTAAAGTTTCTCTAACTCATATCACCTTATCTTATCATTTCAACCAACACATACATCATGAATGAATTATGAAACTATTGCATGATAGTGAGAAATTGCATATCATGAGAAATTGCATTACCGTGTCTTGAGCATTTCTTTTCCCTACCTTCTTCATACCAATGTGCTGTGCAGCAGAGCCGGCCACATCCTGGCCATTGGGCTCGCTGCCAAGCCCGGCGCCACGGCCACGGCCACGGCCTTGGCTGCCGCCCCTGGACCTGCCCAAAGAGGCTCGGTCGGCGGTGCCTAGGCCGCCAAGGCCCAGTGCGCCGAGGCCGCCGGGGTCTTCTTGCGCGCCACGGCTTCTCCTGGCCCCGCCCAATGAGCCACGGTCGGCGGCGCCAAGGTTGCCATGGCCTAGCAGCCGAGGCTGCCAGAATCTTCTTCTTACGTGCCATGGCCGCCCTTGGCCCCGCCCAACGAGCCACAACCGACGGCGCCCAGGCCATCAAGGCCACCATGACCCAACGCGATTTGTGTCTAGGCATCATGGGAGAGGCCAAAATCGAGCCGGTTGGAGGAACTGAGGAAGGAATCGCCGGATTGGGTGGAGGAGGGTCGCCATCACCATCCATTTTCACTGGGGACTCGGCCGGTGGCGGCCAAGGTGACCAGCGGAGCCACTAGGGTTCGCGGGTGAAGGGATGAGGGGGGGTGGGAGGCGACAGGAGCAGTCCGGCCTTTTTTTTCTTTTGTCCAACTGATACGTTTGTGTAATGAGTGGTAATGGTGGGTAAATACCCACCAACTCTATGAGGAAGTCTGAACCTGGAGTTGTTGGAGCACCCCTTGAGGTACTCCACTAAAAATGTGGATCTGACCCCTAGCTCCACCTTTTTTTTCTGGAGGTGGAGTTGGTGGAGCTAGACATGTTTGGCTACGAGATTTTTTGGAGTTGGTGGAGTGAAGCTAATTTTTCTGGAATAGAGTGCTGCCAAACACCCCCTAAATTTCTGATTTTGGACATGCAGGTGCGTGGTGCGTCCATTGATTTCTCTGTATACATGTCTCAGTTTAGGAAGGGCATGCATGCACATTAGTTTACACTTATTAATTGAAATTTTAATGTATATTTTAATTAAGAAATATAAATAAATGGTCAGGATTTCATGAAGGCCAATCAAGATTGAACTTGTCCCAAGTTTCTGCAAAATGATTTCAGATTCTGTTCTGCAGTACAATGCTCCATACAAAGTTTAACAGAGAAATCCAATAGGTACTACATCCATCCCGAAATACAAGGGATTATGGCTAATTGGCTATGCCTATGCACCAGGACATGTACTTGTCCATGCACATAGCAAAAACCTTATATTTCAGGTACTACTTCATACATGTGGTATTTGTCCTAAAAATCTGAAGACAATTGCAATTCACCCTGGAAAACAGAGAGAAGCAGGTATAATATTATTGCTAGTACATCATAAAGCATGAAGGCAACTGCATGTCATTCCGTATGAAGTGAAGATTCATGTTTCCTCCACCAACCATCCGTTATCCAACAATTATTCCAGCTGATGGAACTGTGAAACCTCTGAAGTCAGGTCGAAGCATCTAAATGTGGATTAAAGATTTGATGGCAACCAGCTCCTTGATGATATCTCCAGTTGGCATCCTACTGGTCGGCATTTCCTCAGAGCATGACAGTCCAAGCCTAAGTAGTGAAATCAGGGCCTCAATCTTTCTATTGTATGAAGCACTTGCATCATGAACTTCATTCTTGAGGCTCAAGGACAGAGGCATGTCAACCACTTCCATTGTTCCTTTATGTAGGGCCATTTCGACATATTGACGAAGGCTCATTCCTTGTGCACAGATGCTATCAGTGGGCCTCTTCCCAGTTACCATTTCTAACACAAGAATTCCATAACTGTAAACGTCTCCATTTGTTGACACCACATTTCCAGCACCATACTCTGTAAATTAAATGTTCGAAAATACAAGATATCTGAGGATGCGCACAATTCTAAGTTTAAGGTACAGCTGTAATACTATAACAGAAAAAGCAAAAGTTGGTAGGTGGCACAGCATAAAAATAAAGTAAGTAATGAACAATAAAGGCAGACAAACATAGCATAAACATATGCATGATAAAAACAGTTAGCTAACCTGGGGCAGCGTAACCGATTGTCCCTCTAACTCCCACTGAGCTTGCTGACTGTTGGACAATAGTGCTACCTTCAGTAATAATCTTGGCCAGACCAAAGTCTCCAACGTGGGCTACCATATCAGCATCCAAGAGCACATTGCTTGGCTTAAGATCACAATGTATAACAGGTGTTGGGCCATCACAATGAAGATAATCCAATGCGTAAGCCACATCTAGCAGTATGGCCACTCTTTCTGCGAGATCCAAGTACCTTTGTTCTGTTTGGTCATTAGGTTCAGGATGTAGCCAACCATCTAAACTCTGATTAGGCATAAAGTCATACACAATTGCTTTGAAGTCATTTCCTCTGGCATCAATGCTTGCACAAGCTGTAACTATCTTGACGAGATTCCGGTGTCGCATGTTTCGGAGTGCTTCACATTCAGCTATGAAACTCTTGAGCGCCCCAGGAGTTTGAAGCTTTAGTACCTTCACAGCAACAAGATCTTTACCTTCCCCATCCTGACAATCTAACTCTCCTTTGTATACTGATCCAAATGATCCAGAGCCCAGAAAATTGGTAGGAGAAAAGTCATTTGTTGCTTTCACCAACTGAGAGTACGAGATCAATGGGTGGCCTTGCATGAGTATTGTTGAAGGAGTTTTTGTGTTGCTTCTCTTGCGCCATGATTTAAGAATGTAGAGTGATGAAAGGATGACCAGTATTGCGACAAGAGAAATAACAATGGGCACAACCACAAGGTTTTGTTTTTTCTTTGGTCGCTTTATCGAACAAGGAGGCAAATGTAGTCCAGTTATTCCATTGCAAAGTTTACCATTGCCTTTGATTGAGACTCCAGAAGCATTTGCAAAAACACCTGCAGTTGGCACTTCTCCAACAAAGTTGTTGAATGACAAGTTCAGAGAATAGAGCAATGTAAGGTCCCCTAAGAACTTGGGTATTGGACCTGACAAATTGTTGCGTGAAAGATCAAGAGTTTCAAGACCTTTGAGCTGACCCAGGGCTGATGGGATGCCACCAGCTATGAAATTACTTTGGAGATAGAGGTTCTGGAGGCGTTGGCATTGACCGATGGTAATAGGAATTTCACCTGATAATTTGTTATACTCTGCATGGAATACTATAATACTTTCCAAATTTCCAATCTCTAAAGGTATTGAGCCCTCCAAGTGGTTATTGGATAGATCCAAACCATTAGAGAGAGTGGAAATGTTGAATACTTCCCTTGGAATGTGGCCTGTAAAACCATTACTAGATAGGTTTAGAGATAATAAGTTTGTAAGGTTTCCAACAATGCTTGGTATGCTACCAGTAAAACCATTTGATCCGAGATTTAGCATATTCAGTGCTGCAAGATTTCCTAATGTCAGTGGGATTGGCCCGCCAATTTTGTTGTTTGCAACAGAGAGGATTTGCAGATTTTGAAGCCTGCCTATGGAGGAGGGAAGAGTTCCTGTGAAATAGTTGTTATCGAGACCAAGAGCTTGTAAGTTGATGAGGTTATCAATATCTTTAGGTATGGTTCCTGAAATTTTGTTCGTGTCAAGGTAAAGAGCTGCCATGGTGGTGGACAGATTGGAAAGTGAATCAGGAAGCACTCCTCCTAAGTTACAAGTACTCAAGTACAATGCAGTAAACTTGGAACAATTGGTCAATGCAGTTATGAATTTCCAATCGTTGGGTTCTTTGGCTTCAAGCATAGTTTCTGAAAGCTCTAGAAGTTTTAAATGTTTTAAGCCTCCAATCTCTGGAGGAATGATGCCGCTTAAGGGGTTAGCACCAAGCTGAACCAACCATAGACTGGAAGCGTTAGCAATTGATGCAGGGATACTGCCATGGAACTGGTTGTGATCGGTTCCTATAATCTGCAGATTGGGAAAAGAATTGAATGCATTTGGAGGAAGACTTCCACTTAAATAATTTTGTTGTACAGTGAATGCTTGTAGAGAGGAAATATTCCAAATAGAATTGGGGATCAGGCCAGTAAAATTGTTAAAGCCTAAAGTTAGCCTAGATAAATTGGACAAGTGGCCTAAAGATGAAGGTATCGCGCCAGATAGCTTGTTGTAATCGAGACCAAGAATGATGAGGTTTGAGAGATTGCCCAACGCAGGGGGTACCTCACCAGAGAACCGATTGACTCTCAAATTCAGTACTTCCAGCAAGGGCAAATTCGCCAAAGATGGAGGGATCTCCCCTGAGAAACCATTTTTCTCAACATTCAAAAGCACAAGATTTTTCAGGCTGGCACCTATCTCAGTGGGGAACCGACCTTGGAGTCGGTTATCGCTTAGGTGAAGCATTGTGAGGTTGCTGCATCCTACCAGCAGAGGCACAGGAATGCCACCTTGGAGAGAGTTTGTGCTCAGGTTAAGCACCTGAAGCCTGCTGAGACGACCAAGCTCCTGAGGTATCTGCCCGACGAGGTTGTTGTCGTGCAGATCAAGAACCTTGAGAAAGGACAGGTTGCCAAGAATTGGTGAGAGGCGCCCAGAGAGGTGAGAAGAGCCGAACCTTAGTGAGGTGACCCTCTCGGGGTGCTGACGGCTGCAAACAACCCCTGGCCAGCTGCAGTAGTGGCTGGAGGAGTTCCATGATGCCAAGGAGCCCGCAGAAGCGAACGCCGACTTGAATGCGAGTAGCGTGAGCTCATCGGCTGTCACATTGCTGCTCCCTGTAGATACCAGAGCATAGGAACAGAATAGCAATAATGAGAAACAGAACAATGTTATAGCTCCTGCCATGACGATAAGTAGTTACAAGTGTGTATGCACTCATACTCTCAACGACGACATGTTATAGCTCCTGAATTAGAGAGTAGCATTGCCAAGTAACCGGCCGTCTAGCCGCCAGTCTTTGGTCAATGTATGGAGGCATCCAAGGACCACTACCTTCCATGTAGCTCCTAGAGCTTACTATAATGCATATTGGCAAGTGGGAGGACACATGCTGCGAACCAAACAACCGCACTTGCTAGAGAGTGTCATTTGGTTAAGCAATCAGCATTTGCATCTCCTTATTTCTCTCTACAAAGCTGATGAAATTAGCCTACTAGATAAGTTCATCCAAAGGTGAATGTGGATTGGCCATTGTCGGACCCGCTTTACAGAGGTCCATTGTGCACATCGTATCAGTCCCCTGGATCAGCGCATAGACAATAGAGATTGATATCGAAACAATACTTTGATCATTATTGATACTAGAATAGGGTTACACGGTTTATGACTTTACAAAAGTGGCCTAATGCCAACGAGGGAATCAACGCAAACATTTCAAGCAGAGTAAACAAGACAAACATTAGAGATCTACTGCAGCGGTCCTACGGCATCGTGGCTCCAATCCTACAGGCATTCTTGGGTGTAGACTTAACCCTTATCTTCATGCATTCTCCTTAGTACAGTCCTCATCATTATTCGTATTCTGGTACGAGTTCATCATCTCCCTACGTACTTCATTTGGTAGACTTCGTCCTCATGCATAATTAATATATAGCCTTGTGCTCCCTATGTAGCACTAGTAGAGAACTCACTTTCCATGCGCCCCTTTTATCCCAATTTAAAGTTGGCCCAGGACAAAAGAGGGTGCGTCACGGTAGACTGGAATTGGGTAGAGCTTTACTCCCGGTTGGTATTTGCATCCGGGACTAAAGGCCCCCCTTTTGTCCCAGTTGTAACGACTAGTTTCCGAGTACCAACGGCACCACCCTTTTATCCCGGTTGGAGCTACCAACCGGGACAAAAGCGTCACCCTTTTGTAAAGCGCCACCCTTTTGTCCCGGTTGGAATTACCAACCGGGATAAAATCTTATCCCCTTAAAGCCGTAGGTTAGAGGCCTTTCTTCCTCCTCCAGCTCGAGCCACTCCACTCCACAAAGACAGAGAGCTTCATCCTCTCCATGGTGCCGAAGCAAGCCTAGGGAAGGTGCTGCCGAATTTTTTTTCCTCATTTTGGTGGGGATTTCACTCATCCAAAGTCTTGTGAAGGTTAGCTACTTCATTCTCTGTTCATTTATTGTTGTTATGCTTTGTTTTATGCTTTAGAGAGGGAGAAAATGAGTTTGCTTGTTAGAAAGAGGGAAAATGGAGAGGATTTGTATTTATACATGTGTTTGAGCTACAATGTGATGGATAGTTTGAATGTGATGGAGAATGAAGAGTAAATGTGAGGGAGAATGGAGAGGATTTCAATATTATGAATGAGGAAAAATTAGAGTAAATGTGTTTTTAATATTTAGAAATTGCCATAAAATTAAGGTAAATAAATTGTAGGTGTAAGAAAATAGAATTTGGTCATTGCTACATTTTTCCATGTCACTATGATTTAAAACTTAATAATTGTATATATTTAACCAACAATTTATTTATCTCATGTTTAATGCAAGAACTAAATTATAAATAATAATTCCATACAAAACCCTATGTTCATTTTCCACGTAATACGATGCGTAATGCGGGTTCATATGTTGTCCATGCGTAATCCATTTTCATGCGTAATACGGGTTCATATGTTGTCCATGTGTAATACATTTTCATGCGTAATACAATGCAGGTGGACCGGCAATGGATATATAATATAGATAGACGGAGCGAGGAGTTTATTGATGGCTTGCATTATTTTCTCGAAGTGGCCAAAGCGAACAAGCCAGAGAACGGGTTCATATGTTGTCCATGCTTCCAATGCAGTAACAAGAAGGACTATTTAAAAGTTTCCTGGGGACTATTTACAGCCACTTGTTTAGATACGGTTTCATGCCTAACTATTTGGTTTGGACCAAGCACGGTGAAAGAGGGGTTGTAATGAAAGACGGCGAAGAGGAGGAGGATGATGAAAACATTTCAGACTGGGCTGCAGGCCAAGCTTTTGCAGATACTACAATGGGCGAGGCTGATGAAGATGAGTTTGTAGAAGACGGCCCTTGGTCAGGTGCTAAGGGATGCACACAGAGATTGTGAAACTGAGAAGGAAGCAGCAAAGTTGCAGCGCATAATAGATGATCACCAAAAATTGTTATACCCAGATTGCCAGCAGGGCCATAAAGAACTGGGTACCACACTAGAATTTATGCAATGGAAGGCCAAAAATGGTGTGTCCGTAAGGCATTTTAGGGGATGTTGAAAATTGTCAAGAAGATTCTCCCGAGAATAATGAATTGCCGTCCACAACATATGAAGCTAAACAGATTGTTTGCCCTCTGGGATTGGAGGTTCAGAAGATACACACATGCTCTAATGATTGTATCCTCTATCGTGGTGCTGAATATGAGAAACTAGATGCTTCTCCTGTGTGCAAAGCGCTACGGTATAAGATAAGGCGAGATGCTCCTGGTGATGTCGAGGGAAGCCTCCCAAGAAGAGAATTCCCGCAAAGGTGATGTGGTATTTCCCTATAATACCACGCTTGAAGCGCTTGTTCAGGAATAAGGCGAATGCTAAGTTGATGTGATGGCACAAAGAAGAACGTAAGCAAGATAAGATGCTGAGACACCCCGCTGATGGGGCCCAGTGGAGATCAAATGATAGAGCATTTCCGGATTTTGAAAGTGATGTAAGGAACATAAGGTTTGGTTTAAGTACTGATGGATTCAATCCATTCAGTGAGTTGAGTAGTGGTCATAGTACTTGTCCTGTGACCTTATGTATATTAAACCTTCCTTCTTGGTTGTGCATGAAGCGGAAGTTCATTATAATGCCGGTGCTTATCCCAGACCCAAAACAATCCGGCAATGACATTGACGTGTACCTGAGACTGTTGGTTGATGAACTTTTACAGCTCTGGAAGGAAGGAGGTGTACGTGTGTGGGATGAGGATAAACAAGTGATGTTTAACCTACAAGCATTGTTGTTTGTAACCATCAATGATTGTCCTACACTGAGTAATCTTTCAAGATAGACAAACAAGGGATATCAGGCCAGCACCCATTGTTTAGATGACATAGACAACATGTATTTGAAGCACTGTAAGAAGGTCGTCTATATGGGTCATCGTTAATTTCTCCCTGCTCACCACCAAGTGAGAAACAACGGGATGCAATCTTCTCAATCCATCGATCCATGCCTTGGGATAGGAGTTTAATATCATCTTTATTTCTGCTATATGTACAGGTGGTGTACAGGAGTGCCTTACCAATCCTAGCAGGGAAACAAGCCATGGCATGGAGATTCCACCTGGCTACGCCAGCGTCGGCGTAGAGCAGCTCGCTGATAGCTAATATGAAGGCCTAGAGCTCGACCTCCCAGGAGGCGATGGAAAAAGGACACTAGGAGATGCGCTTCAAGGCATCATTCTATAGCGCAAACGCTACATCATCATCCTCAACACGGAGGCATCACCGCTCCCCACAGATCCCTAGCTGCAACCTTCTCCTCAAAGGTCAAGACCGACTTCTCCACCACGGCCTGCTCCAGGACTGTCACCACCGGGATCTTCACTTCCTGCTTGATCAAGGTCTCCATCTCACCCACATCCTGGCGACGACGACGACAACAACACCCCTCCCCGATCACCGACACCGGGACTAAGAGCAACCCCAAGCAAGGAACCTGCAACACCACTTAAGAAGTCGCGACCACCGCCTCCCAAGCCAACATAGAGAAAGAAGAAAACAAAGGAGCCTGAAGTGACTCATGAGGAACGCTGGGAGGCAATGACTCACGAGGAACGCTGGGCTGAAATCCAAGCAGAATGCAGGGAGTGGTTCAGGAAAAGGGCTGAAGAAAATAAAGTAAGGGACATGAAACCACCACTAGTAGATCCAAATAAATTACAATTTTTTATTAAGATTTCAGAATCAGTCAAGAAGATGATGAGAGGAAAAAAAAGTAAAGGAAAGTCATCTTAAGTGGTGTTGTCCCCCACCTCGGGCATCTACCAGAAAAAGACGCTAAAAGGATAGCAGCAATACCCTTGGATCAACAAGAACAAGTATTGAAATTCATGGAAGATACAGGTACGGGACTTGATGCATGTCTAGGGCAAGTTGACCTGCCAGCTGCACAGCCAGTTCAACCGAAATGGACCTTTGAGCTAGGCAAGTCTCAAGTAAGGCCTGAGTTGGTAGGGAAGCTATCAACAAAGATGTACGAATTCCATGAATGGTACATGAAAACGTCCGCCGACCAGATGGCGATGTTCGGCCTTAAGGTAAAACCGACAGATTTTTTCAGCAAAGGCAAGAAACTCCTCTCGCTGGAATTCAAAGATATATACAAAGTGTACCATCATGATGCCCTAGATGTCTCTCTCATCAGCGTCTGGGCTCTGTAAGTATCCGTTTATCTATATGTAAATTTTGGATCATATCATTATTTTTTATGTGTGCGTCGCCCTACTAACTTTGTCTTCTATTTTATGTAGGATACTAATTCAAAAGTGCCGACGAGAAGGATACTTCCATGTTGGCTTCATGGATCCATCCCTAGTTAATCAAGACCATATACAAGATTTTCCAGAGAAAACGTTGATGGAAATATTCAATTTCCTAGACAAACAAGCTTACAAGAGTTGCATACTACTTGCATACAACTTCAAGTAAGTGTTTGTATACCGTCTATTTTTGTTTTTCTTTTCCTTACCTGATTAATGTTAGTTAGTTCTAATATATATGAACATTTATGTATGCAGTTTCCACTGGATCCTCATAATAATTGAGCCTGATAGAAGCCACGTCATTGTCTTCGATTCCTTGAGGAAACCACCGGCGGAGTACCAAGAGATGCAAGACATGCTAAACTTGTAATAATTATGGACCTTTATCTCAATGCAAAAGTTTGTTTCCTAAATTTTCGCTTAACACTATAACATTCATTATTTTAATCCGTAGCGCATGGAGATAGTTCCTCAAGAAACACAAAGGTGCATTCAAAGAAAAACTTACATGGAACATAGACTTCCTGGTACGTATGAAGTTTGCACATTTTGTACATTCTATATCATAAATATTTCATAACTTGTTTCTTTCCCCACTGAAGTGCTTAAGACAGGAACCCGGGAATAATCTATGTGGCTACTACATCTATGAGAACATGCACAGTTTTGTGTCACACAAGGCTAGGTTGACGGAGCATGAAAAAAGTACGTAAAATAAAACTATTAATAGTTAAATATTTTCTAGCTCTTTATATTTAATTGTTCGTGTAACATTATTCACATATTTCCTAATTACATATGCATAATATTCAACATAGCATCTTGGAGAAGGAAAGAATAGAGGCAATATGTGAAGGTCTCGTAGGATTCTTGGTGGACGAGGTGATAAATCCACAAGGAGAATTTCATTATGATGGATGAAATTAAGATGCACCGAGCAACACCTCGATGGGAAGATCCTAGGAATATCCAGGACAAATTTTTGTATAAATACTATAGTTTGAATATTTGTATACAATACGCTAAGATTTGTATAGTGTGCTAATTAAGAATTTTATATATACTAAGAATTATACGTATAGTAATTATATAAATACTAGTTTGATTCGTTTAAATACTAGTTTGATTTCATTATAAAAAAACTCTCAACTACTAAAGGTTAACTAAAGGGGTACGTGATGCATGAAATTACAGGCGCCATGCAGGCACCTACATGGCGTGCACCTGAATTTTTGCGAATGCACTTTAATCCCGGTTGGAAAAACCAACTGGGACTAAAGGGGCCTGTCCTGCGCCTGGTGTGGCAGCCCCTTTAGTCCTGGTTGGTTTTACCAACTAGGATAAAAGGGGGTCTTTAGTCTCGGTTGAGTGACCCGGGACTAAAGACCCCCCCCTTTGGTCTCGATTGCTTTATCCCGTATGGTTTTTCAGGAGATTTTCTCCCTACCAACCGGGATAAAAAGTGAGTTCTCTACCAGTGTAGCCTTCATATTTCCGTGAGTAGTCTTTATCCTTTCATCCTCAAATATGTTCCTTATTATTGTCCTAACATGTCGTACATCCACTAGTATTCCTTCATCGTCATGAGTGCTCCTGCAGCTTTCTCCTAAAATATTCAACGAGGGTGGTATGAGTACGCGAGGTACTCAACAAGTCCTAACTATTGAGTTTAGGTAAGGTAATGATTTGCAGGTTGCATGCAAAGGATTATTTTGGTGAAATATGCAATATGGTAGGTGGATATTTATAAAAAGAAGTTTGGGTCCTTGGGGAGAATTCTCCCTTCCCGCCGGTTCCTGATTCTCAGGTCAACATGGCTTCCTCTCATCCATTCCTTATGTGAGTTCCCATAACAATCTCTTTATAAACACTAATCATATAGACCTCACCATAACCGGTTGCCCGGTACTAAGGATGTGGCTATTCGAATAGATTCATACACTCTGCAGAGATTGTACACTTTACCCACATGGTGTTATCGTCTAGATCATCAATAGCTTCAACGAGATCCAATACCTGGCGGCTTTTCCCTATACTTCTACCTACGAGAGGTCATATGTTAAGTTGCAATACCAAGATGTTTCCAACATTCTAATCGGTGGAAGTTTTGCTCGGCACTTGCCATCTCGCTCTTCATCAATTGGCCCCTGGCTCCGACCAACCTCTTCGTGCTGCAACCATACACTACGGGAACCAGAAGCTTTGCCGAGTGCCACAGGCACTCGGCGAAAGCCCAAAAACACTCGGCAAAGGCTTTGCCGAGTGTAACACTCGGCAAACAGCACACGGCAAATTTCCTGTCGGCAAAGCCTAGTTTGCCGAGTGTCAAACCGCGAGAACTCGGCAAACATTTTGCCGACGGCCAAAAAACACTCGGCGAAAAGATGTACTCGGCGAAATACGCGATGACGGTGTCGGGTTTGATGGCAGGTTTGCCGAGTGCCGTGTCCCTGACACTCGCCAAACATGGGCACTTTGCTGAGTGCCGTGTCCATGACACTCGGCAAACAAGCTACGGCTCGACCTGGGAGTGGCCCCTTTGCTGAGTGTTAAAGCCAAAACACTCGGCAAAGGTCCCTCTTTGCCGAGTGTAACACTCGGCAAAGTGCCCAGAACCCCCCCTTTTTCGACATTTTGCCACGTATAACGGACCCCTCTCAATTCACAATACACATATCACAGGCATTTGTAATAAACAATCACATGCATAATTCACAACCACAGGCATAATTCATAAACACCACAGGCATAATTCAACATAAGCACGAAACAATCCATAAATCCAAGTTCAAGTCACAATTTAGTTTCCACATTGTTCACAACCAAGTCTACTTCCGTGGAGGCCAAGGAGACCACTGCGACAAATCTTGATCTTCATTATTCGAAGCCGCCGATTGATTCTGCACATAGGATAGGACATTCTGAGCTAACATCTAAAGTTGTCAAATTTAAAGTATTGAATCTTAAGCACAATGTGTCAAGTGACTCACAGGAGTAGTCGTGGGTGGCTGAGGCGGAGGGAACATCATCGGCGGTGGCGGAGGCAAAGACTGTCCCATGCTCGAAGCAAAGTTCTGCATGTACTGGAACATCTGCTCCATCCTAATCCGGTTTTCCTCCTCCATCCTCCGCTGCATTTCCTCCATCTGCGCCGCCATCTCCTCTTGTTTCTTCCTTGCTTCTTCCACCTGGGCCTACAATATTTCATTGCAATGTTATAATGCAAAGCTAAAGTATAACAACAAACGAACGATGAATGGAAGAGAAAGAACCTGTAGAGCCTTCATCTGGAATTGTGCAGCGGTGGGTCGTGGCCGTATTGCCGGGCTCGAGTCCGTGCTCCTAGCTCGGATCTGGGAGAGAGTGGGAGTAGAGGCTGTGTCGATGACGCCGTCGCCAATCCAATATCGGCCATGCTTCTTGCCTCCTCCCACCCTCATCACGATTTCTCCATCAATGTCCTCGGAGCTCGGATCGAAGTCTGGCCCATGAACCTCCCTAGCCATCTTTGTATACTCGCTGACGCGGCTGTGTATGCTAGGGTGGCTGTACGCCTCGAACGGGTCATCTGGGTTGAAATCTATATCGGTCGTCGCCTTGCCCTTTTTGGAGAGGACCCATGCCTTGAGCTGGGAGCAAGGTCGGCCATCATGTGACGCCGACTGCGGCAAAATACAAAATCATTAAAAATTACGTAGAACTGAACGTTACAATAAAGAATTGAAGTTGCGCACCCATTTTTCTCTATATTCATCAAGGCTTAGGCTGCCTTGATGGTGTGGTGCAGTCGGCATCTGCAAACGCCGCTGCCGGCAAGCAAGGTGGTTCTCCAACCACTCGGGCTCCAACCACACGTCGACCATCCTCTCCCAGCACGGCATAGGCGCACGACACCACCACGGAGGCACCTACATCATCAAGCGTGTGACATATGAAAAAGAAAATGAGCCTAATTAATCTTAAATAGTAAGCATCAACGTTCTTTACTTACCCTCATGAATTGGTCCTTAGTCATGTTCATTGTTCTTGCCTCCTCTTTTCTAACCTTCATCTATCTGTATTGAGCGTGGAATTCGATGATGGCCTGGATGCGCGCCTCATAATGCATGTCCTTCACGAGCTTCTTGGCGGCTACATCACAGACGGCCTTCGCCTTAGCCTCGAACCCCTCCTGGCATCTATAGAAATCCTGCATATACACACGTATACAGTTATTATTTCAAGAATGTCGAAAGTAGGTGATGTATTGAGCAATTTAGTACGAGGAGTACTTACCCACAGCTCGGCCTTGACCCGCTCCGCTATGTTGGGGAATCTTCTCTGTTGACGATTAGGGACGTTGGGGGCGGCGACGTAGTGGTCCCACGTGTAGGCCGGCTGCTACTGTCCGGTGTACACCACCAAGCCAGGGAAGTGAACCCTGCACAAAAGGCCAAGGATCCTGTTGGCCTTACGGTTGTGGTCACCCCCACTGAGCTTAATCCAACTCCTGCACAAGTCATTAATATGAATTATTAGTTTTTGTAACTTTCAACATAAGAACAATATTAAGAATATTTAAAGTTACTTACTTGGTCCCAACCGGTTTAATCAGCGGGCGTAAATGCTCAGGTATCGGCCGCTTCGGGAGGAATGAGGGACCTCGCAACCATATCTTTGACTGGGCATCCCCTGCCTCCCCGTCCCCCTGCTGCTCCTGCTGCTCCTCCTCCTCCGCCTCCTCCTCCTCCTCGTCCCCAGAGGTGTGTGCGGAAGGTACCTCCTCCTCCTCCTCCTCCACCTCAGGTTCAGGCGACGGGGGCCTCGCCGCTTTACCCTTCCCTCAAGGCCTCTGGACCACCTCCTCCTCCTCCTCCTCCTCTTCCTCAACCCTACGTCGAGGCCTGCCTCGACGCCTCCCTCGACCGCTCCCTAAACGTGACCCTGACCCTGAACCAGTCCCTGATGCGGCCAGTCTCTCGCAAATCAACGTGAGCTTCCTCATACCGCCCACCATTGCTCAATGACCTGCAATTAAAAAGAGTACACGAGTCAGCATAGGCAAATGAAACATAATTACAAAGATATGCAAATTATAATTAAATTATAACTAAATTAGTACGAATCATACATGTATTAGAAATAATCATCATGATCGGGATTAGCTGGATCATAAGTCTCATCATCACTATCACACGTGTCGATATAGTCAAGCTCGTGCTCCGAAGAAGGAATGTTGTCATCACTGTCATTAGCTAACTGTAATCGTTGAAGTAATTCTAAGTCCTTCACATTCTGAACCTCGTCTCCACCGTCCTCTGCAGCAACCCTCTCGTTGTCTACTTCCATTCCGATCGCTTCGGTTAAATCTATCACAAAACTCCCTTCGAGCCCATCTTCTTGGAATAACTCTCCTTCGTACGTTTCGGGGTCTATATTGTAATCTTCATTGTTTGGTACAGGTAGTTTACCGTGTGGCGATACCTTGTACACAACATCTCAACCCTTAAGACGGCTGTCGGTTTGGCATGGGTATGACAAATAATAAACTTGCGTGGCCTGTTGAGCCACAATATAGACATCGTCTCCTGGTAACCTGGATGACTGTCGAATTTCGACTAGCCTAAGGTTAGGGGCCCGTCTCACGACAGATGGATCAAACCAATGGCATTTGAATATAACTGGATTAAGAGGTTTGCACCCATGAAAAGTGAGTTCGTATATTTCTTCAATTCTTCCGTAGTACTCGACCCCATCGGAGCCTGGCGTGAAAACTCCGGTATTTGTGGTTCTTCGATTGGGCCGACTCTGCTCGTGCCTTTTTGTGTGAAACCTATATCGGTTGACGTCATAACCGGCAAACGACCTGACCCTATAGTCACAGCCATCGGCAACCTGTCTCAACTCGACATTCATAGACGCATCGGTTCGGCCCAGCAAGTTCAAACAGGGCGGTTCGTTATATTAATCGTATGTACGAGAACGAGAATGTTCGAAGAAATGAAATTGTACCTTCTGTTTGAACCAAGAAATGAAATCGGGCATTCCATTTCCCGCACCCTCTTTAAGAAGAGTCTCAGCTTCGTGCGGGTACGGTTGCCTTGATTTACGCCAGAATTGACGATGAAATTTACCACGGTACGAGATAACTCCTTCGCACAAAGCCGGCGGAAGAAATTGCTCAACTCCGCTAGCACCTGCCACACATGCTCAGGGACATAGCCTCGAACCATCACCGGAAGTAGGCGCTCAAGCCATATATGGTAATCATGACTCTTGAGCCCGTTGATTCGCATAGTTGCTAAATTCACTCCCCTCTTCAAGTTCGCTGCATAGCCATCAGGGAACATTAACGTTTGGAACCATTCTAGAACCTCCCTCCTTTGGGCCCTCGTCAGAACGAAATCGGCCTTAGGCTTCCTCCACGACTTGCCAGCTCTTGGAGGCGCCATGTTTAGCTGTGGTCTGTTGCACAATGTCGCTTGATCCACTCTAGCCTTAACGTTATCCTTTGTCTTGTTAGGAATGTCCATTATTGTACCAAAAATTGCCTCAGCGATATTTTTTTCCGTGTGCATTACATCAATGTTATGTGGAACAAGAAGATCATCAAAATAGGGAAGCTTCCACAAGCACGACTTCTGCGTCCAAGCATGTTGCTCGCCATATCCCAAAAAACCACCTTCTTTATTATTGACCTCGAGAGCGTCTAACTGAGCACGAACTGCGGCCCCTGTCATCATCGGCGGTGCGGGGGCTGTAACTACAACATCTTTGGTAAAGTTCTTGATGTCTCGTCTAAATGGATGGTCAGGAGGGAGTAATTGTCGATTTTTGTCGAACGAAGAATATTTGCCACCTTTTGACAACCAAATGAACTTCAAAGATGCTTTACATACTGGGCATGGGAACTTCCCGTGAACACACCATCCGGAGAAAATCCCATATGCCGGCAAGTCATGCAGTGAGTACTGGTACCAAACATGCATCTTGAAGTTTGTCTTTGTGGATCGGTCATATGTCCATACCCCTGACTCCCAAGCACGGAGCAAATCATCAATCAGAGGCTCCATGTACACACTCATATTATTCCCCGGATGCTCTGGAATTATCAACGACAAGAATATATTATGTCGTTGAAATAGGACGCTGGGGGGGGGAGATTCAGGGGGATAACGAAAATGGGCCAACAGGTGTACGGGGTGGCCGCCATTCCATAAGGATTGAACCCATCAGTTGCCAACGCAACGCGTACGTTACGGGCCTCTAGAGCTTTTGCAGGATAAATCGCATCAAAGCTTTTCCAGGCTTCAGCATCGGATGGGTGTACCAGCTTCTCAGGATTATAGCGACGGCCATTTTTGTGCCATGTCATCTGTTTCGTGGATTCTTCAGTCATGAAAAGCCGTTGGATCCTCGGTATGAAAGGAAGATACCGTAGAACCTGCACAGGAATTGCGAGCTGCTTTTTCTGACCGTCACCACAGTCTACCTCCAGAAACCTAGACGATTCGCACTTCACACAGTATTTTGCTTCCGCATACTCTTTCCTAAATAAGATGCATCCCTTCGGGCAAGCATGTATATGCTCGTATGGCATCTTAAGTGCACGAAGGAGTTTCTGTGCCTCATACATGCTCTTTGGCAAGATGTGACCAACCGGGAGCAGGCTTCCAAAAACTGTCAACATAATATCAAACGCGTCTCGACTCAAACTAAACTGAGACTTCACAGCCATTAGGCATGCAATGGCATCTAGTTGAGAAACCTTGGTATGGCCGTGAAGGGGTTGCTGTGCCGCAGACAACATTTCGTAATAAGCCTTAGCGGTAGCCTCTGGCTCCTCCTCCCTACGTGCTTCTTCGAAGTGTGCTTCATGGTAGTCATTTAACATGTCTCCCACCCCGGCATCATCATCAAATTCCTCGATGCGTTGTCTTAGGACCTCCTCCCTCCCACGGTCAGATTCACCATGGTAGATCCACCTGGTGTAGTCTGACGTAAATCCGTTCTTCACAAGATGTTTGCCCATGTCTAGCTTGGTTTGCCGACGCATGTTTCCACATTTGCTGCACGGACACCAAGTCGATCGAGCTCCTTTGACACTTGCAAACGCCCGTTCCAAGAAAGCATCCGTCTTGTCAATCCATTCATTGGTCAACGTATTCTGACTACTGCGACCCGTGTACATCCACTGACGATCCTCCATCCTCTACCATTTAAGCGAGTAATACAAAATTCACATTACATATACACGTTCCTATATTGTCTACTAGGTAAAGATAGGTCCTAATCCCACTCGAGAATGTGTAGGTGGGTTTAGTATCCATGGTCTACTCCGACCCGAGATAAAATTTCAGCAGCACCTCCCCGCTGTTCTCCAAATACACGTCCTTGACAGGAGATTGTGTATCTGGAGAACAACAGGAAGGTGCTGCCGAAACTCTATCTTGAACCGGAATATACCATGGATACTAAACCCACCTACACATCCTCCGGCTGTCCAAAAAACGTGGACAATTCGAAACAGATACGATTATAGATATGCAAAGATCTGCATATTTCCAAACGTATCTCTTTCGAACGGGAGACGCCTAACTAGGTTACGTGATATACGAACATTATACAGAAAGAGAGGTGTAGCATGCCTCACCTTGCTATCCTGCAAAGTGACGAGTCGAGGACGGTCCTTGTAAGCCTCTCCTGCAACAAAAGAAACAGAGCACTGTTTAAGTCAAAATTTTGGCAGCAACTCCCCTGCATGGGGAGGTTTCCAAAACCTGCAACATAATAAACGGCACGATAGCCGACAACCACAATCTCACAAAAGAGTCGGCACGATGGCCAACAACCACAACCACAACCAACCACACCTCTATTCTTTTCAACATTTTCTAATTTCCACTCTTCCTTCTTCTCTAATTTTCTAAATTCATGCCTCTAATTTCTAAAATAAATCCTACCACATCCTACCACCTCTCTAGTCTTTTCAACATTTTCTAATTTCTAATTTCATGCCTACTCTAATTTATGATGTGTAGCGGCATAGAAACTTACCGGAGGGGTGACGGAGGGGCGACGGCCACGAACAGAGGAGCGGGGGCGGCCGGGGGCGGCCGGAGCGGGCGCGGCCGCCCGCGGCGCGGGGCGGCGGCGGCGGCGCAGGCGGGTGGCGACGGAGCGGGCGCGGGGCGGCGGAGCGGGCGCGGGGCAGCGGAGCGGGCGCGGAGGGCCGGGCGGGCGCGGGCGTGTGCGTGTTGTGCCTGCTGTGCCTGTCCGCGTGAGGTGCATGAGGCGCTAAGTGTGGTGGGGGCGCCCGCTTTGCCGAGTGCTCCTGATCTAGCACTCGGCAAAGGCTTTGCCGAGTGCTAGATCAGGAGCACTCAGCAAACAATTTTTTTTTGTTTGAATTTTTTTTTTCGGATTTCAAACTGCGGCTAACAGGTGGACCGCGGCGACGTTTGCCGAGTGTCCCAGGGTTGACACTCGGCAAATAGGCTCTTTGCCGAGTGCCATCCCGTGACACTCGGCAAATAGGTACTATTATTTCATGTCCAAACTGGTTTTATTAATTAAAAGTATGTCAAATTCACTAAACATTGCGTATTTCATTTTTTAAGTAATATTATTCCATTATTTCAAGGATTTATAGCTCATATTAAATTTATATCTATTAAATTCATATACGTGCAATTAATGAATAAAAATTACCAAACGGATCCGAAAAATTCCCAAAAATTGACATGAACAAATCTATGTTCTCTATGGTCTATAAAAATAAATTTGAACTCAATCACAAATTTAAGTATCGATTCGACTCAAAATCTTACCGGATCCTTCCAACTTCTACGAATCCTCTCCGGAGATGCTTCGAATTCTAAGCATCATATGTCAAAACTTGTGCGAAACCTTGTCAATTTTTTACCACAGCCTCTGCATATGAAATCATAGCATCTTGGAAAATCTCGTGATTTTCAAACTTTTTTGTATTTTTGAGAATTAAAAAATCATTTGGCACCACGTTCGTAGTCGTGTTTCCTTAACAAAATGTTCGAAATTTCTTTTCATTTTCTGGGTGAGACCCCAATTTGGACTCACTAACATGAATATGATTTTTCCACTCATATTATTCCATTATTCCAATCACCTGCAGTTCAAATTTGACTTAAATCAACAATTTACTCTAAATGAAATTAATTGATTAAATATAGCAAACAGGTCAATAAGAAGTCCACCTTGTACCATGCAGTGCCAAATCTCATACATGTGGAGTATAAAAAGTTTGGAGGGCGGAGGAGGATTATTTTTTTGCCGAGTGTGACAAAAAACACTCGGCAACCCCCAAGGTTTGCCGAGTGCCCGGGGGATGACACTCGGCAAACTAGCCACTTTGCCGAGTGCCCCATTGGGACACTCGGCAAACTACAGATTTGCCGAGTGCACCATCGAGACCCTCGGCAAACATGGAGTTTGCCGAGTGCCCCCCGTCGACACTCGGCAAACCCTAACGGTCCGTCACGGCGGCGGCACAGCGCGGCACGTGGAAGTCACGTGCTCAAGGATTTGCCGAGTGCCCCGTGGGTGTTTGCCGAGTGTTTTTTTGGTGGCACTCGGCAAAGCATGTTTTCGCCAAGTGTATTATTTTTGCCGAGTGTTTCTAGGATTGCACTCGGCAAACCGGTCCTTCGCCGAGTGCCCGCAATAATACACTTGGTGAAGAAATTACACTCGGCGACTTTGAGGTTTCCCGTAGTGATAGCACCATCCGTTTGTATAGTCTTTGTTTCCCTTTGTTTTTGCCCCATTCAACTATCATGCACCTGAATGATGTAATAGGTATCCACACACAAATGCAAACAGGCCAAACTACTTTTCCATTATCTATAAAATTTGAGAGGGTACAGGTATAATATAGTGTACTAGAGCCACCATCATTGAATCATACCACTAGCGGTTATTATATGGCAAGTTGCCAGGGACTGCCCACCAGCTAGCCGCCTGCCTGTTAGGCATGTTGCATTCCGTTTTTGAAATCACAAGTACACTTTTGGATTTGATGGTATACGCAATTTGCCCACCATCCGTTTTGTCTTTGGCTGCTATACGCAATTCTAACGTTTCAAGATCGTCATGTTTAGATGGTTCCAACTTAAAAAGTCACCTTGGCTGAATTGTTGACGAAATTAAACAAGATTAGAACATACAATCGTGGATAGGCTTCACCAGTTACCTGTATTGCTAACTGCATGGTTATCAACAAAGCTAACTGCACTTTTTTAGAAAATGGAAAAATATCTGGCGCCATACACAAGTTACAAAGTGATCAACTAATGGCTGATCAAAAATAAAAATAAAAAAGAAAGAGCACACAAACAATATGAAATAATCATCAGCAATGTCTATTATTGCTTCTCCATCTATTCTTAGCGACAATCCAATGGTTTTGTTCACCAAAAAGGTGGTCTCCCTTGTATCCTCACACTGCAATAATGCAAAGTTTCGTAGCTAGTATGTTCCCTGAATGTAGCCTCAAAAGCGACGCCTATAAGTAGGAATGTGACATAAAAAAAGATTGCTAACACCGTCCCATAGAACTGAGATTGAGTTTTTACTTGGTGATATAAACCAATTATGGTGGTCCTTCGGATGCCCCGATCTTCATGATAGTAATAAGCTTGTGAATCAAGGATAACAAAAAAATTGTCAGCAATTTGATGCTCATTCCCGGGGCCTCAAGAGGGATGGGCATCAACCACGTCCAGTACACTACCATCACTGGTAGAGAAATGAGATTTTGTCATAGTTGGAAACAATTTCCAACCGGGACTAACAAATCGGGACTAAAAGTCCCTATATTTAGTCTCGGTTCTTCAACCGGGACAAAGCCTACCTCAACCGAGACAAAAGACTTCTAAAAAAACTGCATGCCGCCCCCATCCTGCCTGCTCGTGCTGCCACCCCTTCAGCTCCGCCTTGACCACCACCACCTCGAGCTCCAACTCCACCATAGAGACAATCAAATCAAGAGAAAAAATAATTGACACTTCACAAATTGAAGAAAGAAACGTGCTCATCTCACATGACCATAACACAAGCAAGAACCACACAACCAATCAATTTGCAGAAGATCCGATTCACAACACATGAGTATAAGAACACATGAGTTCAATTTGATTCACAACACGCGGTGGATTCACCAAAAAAAAATCACAAACGCGCAATTCATTAAGTATTTAGAAATCCATTAATAAGCCATTCCTCTCTATTCTGGGAATTATCCCTTAGAAATCAGATAATTCCCAAAATGTCCATCATCCTCTCTCTTTCATTTCTCTTAAGCTAGACATTGATTGTTAGAATTATTTGTATGATCGCATGCTCTTTTGAGCCGAGAATACGACCAAGATCTGACCGGAAGCCAAGGATTCAGAAGGAACAAAGCCAAAGGTCCAGCCGTCCAGAAGACCTAATTCGCATAGAAGCATTAGCCTGACCTGGCACCAATGAGAAGCTGAAGATTCGGAAGGCAAGAAGCCAAGACTCATTGTCGACCTAGGAAGCGCAATGTCCTAGCATCAACCCCCTTGATCATGTTTTATCCTATTAGTTCTATACATAATAAAATAAGCCAAGATAATAATTTGACGTGCATATTTCCATAAAAACCATAAGGACCACCCACCTCCATTTCCTTCCTTGCCCTGTCTTCCAGCCATCTCTAACCAAATATCCCATTAGTGACCCCGAACGCGACTAGATCGATGCCCGAGCATCACTTAGAATTAGATTTCTTAGGAATATCACAAATACAACGCTTTTTATGGTGAGTTTTTGATGTTTAATCTAAAATAAACCAACTAAAGAGAGTTAGAAACCATTAAGATAGGACATGGAAGTAAGGGGGCAACCTTAGTGGAGGATCCTGTCCTAAGAGCTTACTTCGGTCATGTAAGGACCGGTTCATGGGCAAGTCTTTCTGGTGAAACGTGCAACCATACGTGCCAAAAAAGGTACAACGTTTGGGAGTACCTATTTATATGAGGCATTGATTCGCGCCCCTCTAGTTGAACCTAGTAATCCATTCCAAGGGCCCAAGGTGAGCAACGGATATGCTGGAGCAAGACCTTTGCATAGTCTCAGGTCCGGTCAGCATGCATTGACTGGCCAGAGGCCCTGTTTTATATATTTGTGCACATTTCCCAGGATAGTATCCGCGAGGCGGATGTTAGTAGCCCCTGTTGAGACCCTAGTGTATCAATGGATGGACCTAAGGAATGTTGTCTAGAGATAGACGCGGGCGGGTATGGATCTCGTAGGTTGGTACCGCCTTATGCGAAGGTATGGGCGGATTGAACGTGTCAGTAAAGTGCACACCTTTGCGCAGAGTCATAAATCTATGTCGATAGCCGAAGCTCACGATCATGAGCCCACATAGTCAAAGCTCCCGATTAGCGAACATGTGTTTTCATATTTTGGGTGCTGGTGAGATGGGGTCGAGGCCCTAAGAGAGTTGTTTTAGAATGAGGCATAAGCAGGCCCAGGAAGACCCTTACAGTCTCTAGGGCTCTATAAAATATGGAAACTGGTAGGGGAGGTAACATTCCCCATCCAGTGCTAACAACTTCATAAAATTGTTTTCTTTCTTTTCTTTTTTTCCAAAAACTCATCTCACCTTGCATAAAAAAGGTTTATTGCTAAAATCAAACCCCATACCCTTCTCCTTGACCTCCCCTACATATAATATAATTTCAATGCTAGGATTTGCTGAGTACTATACATAAGTGTACTTAGATTTGCTTTCATTGTACAGAGACATGGCTAATGATGCTCTAATTCATTCTGCTTGTGGAATGGGTGACCGCACCGCTCTCCTCTATGTAAAGGTGAAAACTCTTTTTATATGATTTTATGGGTCTTTTATTGTATTGGTACTAAACTATAATGAGGACAGTATCAGCTACTGTTCCAGGGACTGATACAGCTAATCAGTGAGATTTCCAGAAGGAGGTCTCTAGAGCAGGGGTGGATCCAGGGCCCGGGCTGCCCGGGCTACAGCCCGGGGCGAGACCATGGAGTCCCTTTAACCTATGTGCTGTTTAGCCTAACAAAATGAGACTTAGGAGACAAAATTAGACTATTTTAGGTGTGATTCAACAGCTTAGCCTGGGGCGCAGCCCCATTCTGGATCCGCCCCTGCCTGGAGCACCGCGATGTTCCACTGCTCCTCCTCGCTGAGATCCTCTACAGAAGCTGTGATGATATTGTCCATGTTAATTTCCGTAGTAGATCCCATCTTGCTAGGGTTCTCCAGAACGGTTGCAAAAACCAGATCTTTTTTCGCCAACGGAGTCGCCAAAATGTGCTGGCGCTTCTTCTGGCCAACACATGAATGCGCTAGTTCACGCGTAGATCAGAAGATCACCTCGTCAGGGCTTCTACATCTGAGGGGTCCGGTCAGACCGGTTCTCGTAGGTGCACCGCAAAAGCCTACATTCACCACCTCGGGAGGGACCCTGTTGGGGATGGCGAGCCTAGGGTTGCTCTGAGATCGGTCAAGCCACTCAGAACGTCCTCAAACACCACTGGGACGCAGGAGGAAAGCACAGGGGTTGGAAAAGCTAGGGTTTACGATAAAAGTGTAAAAATATATGTTTGACGATTGGGTGATTGCCATTAATCGGTCAGGGCCTTTATATTTATAGGGTGGGAGGTCTTTTCCTGCAAGAAAATCCCGTTTCATCTCCAATTCGACCATGACTCCAGAAATTATTTCGCACTCGGGCTAACCAGTCTGACTGATCGGGGCCACCGGTCAAACCGGTGGGCATGCACCAGATCAGCTACGAGCCTGATCGGTACCGCTGCCACTTTTGGGCTCCAACAACTGCATGTATTTCTACAGTATAAATCAGCCTATATAGCATCAAATCAGCTCATTATGTCATTGTAAAATCAATTTGCCTTGGTCCAGCCCGGGTCCGGCAGCAGTTGTGGCTCCGCCCCTGCTCTAGAGTGCGTGTATGTGGAGGAGCGCTGGGGCTACTGAAACGAACTGGGCTGAAGGGAGGAAGAGAAGGGAAGAGGCCCGAGGTGCAAAAGAGATGAGGAGAAGAGATGGGCCGAGCCAAGCTGAACGGGAAAGGAAGGGGAGATTGAGCCCGAGTTCATGGAGGAATAGAGAAAAGCTTTGGATATTTTTTAAGAGATTCAAGCAATGATTTGAAGGATTTGAAAGGGTTTGCAAGGATTTAAGATTTGATAATGGAATTGGTTGCCACCAAAAGATTCAAAGCAAAACAAAACACAGAAGCAAGCACAACAAAATGCATATGGTGAATTTTGATGCAAGGTATTTTGATAAATTATTTTTAAAAGGGTGTTTGAGATAAGAAATAGCAAAGCAAAATTTAGTTTATTGGGAAATTTTAAAAAGTTTAAATTTTTAGTTCTTTTTATCATGAGGCAAAACACAGGCTGTTACAGCCATAGGGTTACAAACATAACAATCTCTGTCGAGCCAAGCAACTTCATAATATTTAACGAAACTTCATACAGTGTCCTTAATTAGTAATCCTATCATCCTATGCATTCTGAGCCTCAAAAGTCACAATTAATTCATTCAAAAGAGAATTCTCCATGAGCCAAAGATCACCAAAATTCTTCAAACACAGTAGTACTTCATATTTCCATATAGCAGCAGTTATCAGAAGTTTAAATGTTAATGTAAGTGAACCAAAATGACTTATGTTTTTTTAAAAAAGAAAGTGGCTTATGTTAAGTTGCAATACCAAGATGTTTCCAACATTCTAATCGGTGGACGTTTTGCTCGGCACTTGCCATCTCGCTCTTCATCAATGCGCCCCCTCGCATGCGACCAACCTCTTCGTGCTGCAACCATAGCACCATCAGCTGCAATATAATGGTCCCTTATCCAAATCCGGCACTCATCACGTGCTGGTTGGACTACTTCATTTCGTGATACCTTTCTTGCGTGGAAAGAATGGATAAGTTGGTGGATTTTCTTGAATACCATATTCGAGAATCGAGAGGATATGGCATATATAGTTATTTTTTTCACAGGTATGTGATTGGTGGCACATATATATGATAGTCTTTGTTTCCATTTGTTTTTGTCCCATTCAACTATCATGCACCTGAATGATGTAATAGGTATCCACACACAAATGCAAACAGGGGCGGATCCAGGCCCCAAGCTGCCCGGGCTGCAGCTCGGGGCGAGCCCATAAAACTGCTGTTGGCACTTCTTCTGGCCAACACATGAATGCGCTAGTTCGTGTGTAGATCAGAAGATCACCTCGTCGGGGCTTCTGCACCTGGCCGGTCAGACCGGTCAGGGGTCCGGTCAGATCGGTCCTCGTAGGGGCACCGCGAAAGCCTACGTTCACCACCTCGGGAGGGACCCGTCGGAGATGGTGAGCCTAGGGTTGCTCTGAGATCGGTCAGGTCACTCAAAACGTCCTCAAACGCTGCCAGGACACAGGAGGAAAGCAAAGGGGTTGGAAAAACTAGGGTTTGAGATAAAAGTGTAATAAGATATGTTTGACGATTGGGTGATTGCCCTCAATCGGCCAGGGCCCTTTATATTTATAGGGTGGGAGGTCTTTTCCCGCAAGGAAATCCCGTTACATCTCCAATTCGACCAGGACTCCAGAAATTATTTCGGACTTGGGCTGACCGGTCTGACTGATCGGGGTCACCGGTCTGACTGGTCGAGGCCACCGGTCAGACCGGTGGGCATGCACCAAATCGGCTATGAGCCTGATCAGTATTGCTACCACTTTTGGGCTCCAACACATACCCCCTGTTTCTTGGTAAAGCTTGCATACCAAGAAATAAATCTAAGGGCGATGGATTCCACCGGCCATTTGTTCTAAGGGCGATATTTTCGGGATATCGGCCATATTGCTTTAAGCGTCTTGCCAAACACTCGGATGATATTTTTTTCAAGTACCTCCCATTCAGAGCTCTAGGTAGCTAAAATCCGTGCAATGTCTCCACCATATAGGAATTCCCACGAAGCACACTTTTAATCTTGTATGGCCCTTCCCAACTTGGAGACCACTTTCCAAATTTATTGCTCTTGGTTCCCATAGGTAAAATTGTCTTCCAAACCAGATCCCCTACCTGAAATGTCTTGGCTTTGACCCTTTTGTTGTATGCTCTAGCTACCTGAATTTTATCCTTTTCAATCTCAACTAAAGCCTCCATCCGCTTGTCGGTCACTTCATCAATATTATCCATCATTAAAGCATAATAGGTGTCAAAATTAAGATAATTTTGCTTAGCCAACCTATATGCACCCAGATTTACCTCAATGGGCAAAACGGCTTTTTGACCATAGACGAGCTCAAAAGGAATAACTTTAGTGCTGCCATGTCTAGAAATATTATGAGCCCATAAAACTTTAGATAAAACCTCATGCCATATTTTAGGATTGTCCTCTATATTTTCTTGATGAGCTTAATTAAAATCATGTTGTTAGACTTGGCTTGACCATTAGCTTGAGCATAATAAGGAAATGAATTGAGCAATTTAATACCATAAGATTCCAAAAACTCCCGCACTTCTTTAGATATGAATGAAGTTCCTTGATCCATGGTCAAAGTCTACGGAATGCCAAATCTGTGTATAATATGCTCCTTAATGAACTCAATCACCTCTCGATGTGTCATATTCTTAAGGGGCATTGCTTCCGTCCACTTGGTGAAGTAATCAGTAGCCACAATCACAAAACAATGTCTCTTCGATGAAGAAGGATGAATCTTGCCAACAAAATCCAATCCCTATCCTCTAAATGGTCACGGTTTGATAATTGAATGCATCAATGAAGTAGGCACCAACTGAACGTCCCCAAACCTTTGACAACCTTCACAACCTTTGTAGTAGCAAAAACAATTGGCTATCATATTAGGCTAATAAAAACAAGCTCGCTTAAGAAGTCATTTCATCACACGAGCCGATTGATGCGTACCACAAACTCCTTCATGCACCTCTGCCATAGCCACTTTGGCCTGATAAGAACCCATGCATTTTAAAAGTAACCCATCGACCATCCGACGATATAATTCACCATCAACCAAAGTGAAATTGAGTGCCCAACGTCGGATTTTTCTATCAACTGAACACTTAGGATTCTGTATATAATCAATCAGAGGTTTTCTCTAGCCATCCACTTCATCCTTAGCAAGTTTGGAATGCTCCATGGCCGAAGCGGCAACTTCACCAGGCAGACCGGTCAGACCGGCTGTCTGGGCGGTCGGACCGGTTGGACTAGTCAGACCGGTTTCGAAGGTCTGTTGGACCGGTTCCTCCAGGACATAACCCTTGGCCTCGCAAAGTGTCAGCTTTCTCTCGTGAAAATTTCTTTTATGAATGTTATAGCCAGACGCTTGTTGTGCCAGAGCATTAGCCCTTGGACTCTTTCCTTGGTACATGGTAAATAGTAAATTTGTCCGTGCAAGATATGATGTCTAGACATTTATCAAGATAGGCATTCAAAAATCCATCCAAACATTGGCATACCTTGGATACTTGTTGTACCACAAGTAAGGAATCTTCATAAACTTCAACATGTTTTACCCCCATCTCTTGCAAAATCTCCAAACCGAATAACAAAGCCTCATATTCGGTTTGATTATTAGTACACTTGTGACCCAATTGGCTAAGAAACTCAAAAACAACTCTGTTTGGTGAAATAAGCACCACACCAATGCCGCAGCCACTCTTGCAAACTGATCCACCAAAATGCAATTTCCAAGGGGTAATCGTGATATAACTGACATTTAAATCAAGTTGCTCATCAATTCTATGCTCAACAATAAAATCGGCTACAATTTGACCCTTCATTGATTTCAATGGTTCACAAACTAGATCATATTCACTGAGAGCATAAGCCCATTTTCTGATTCTACCACTCAAAATAGGTTTTTGCAACATGTATTTAATTATATCGGTTTGACAAGCTACTATGCAAGTATTTGATAATAAATAATGCCTCAACTTGGTGCAAGCATGATAAAATGATAAGCACAACTTCTCAATAAAAGTGTAACTTGTTTCGGCATCCAATAATCTTCTACTCACATAGATAACAATATGCTCCTTCCCTTCGGTCTCTTGAGTCAAAATAGCTCCAATCACGCCTTCTTCGGCTGCCACATATAATTTAAATGGAATGCCATGTTTTGGCACCTAAAGAACAGGCGGCGAAGATAAATAGTTCTTGATTTCCTCAAATTCTTCTTGTTATTTTGCCCCCCAAGTGAAATCAACTTCATTCTTCAACCGAAGTAAAGGAGTAAATGCATTCACCTTCCCAGACATGTTGCAAATAAATCTTCTCAAATAATTCACCTTGCCCAGAAACTTTTGCAACTCTTTTTTGCAAGTAGGAGCTTGTAGTTTTCTAATAGACTCAATCATTTTAGGATCAATCTCAACACCTTTCTCATGAACTACAAAGCCCAAAAACTTCCCAGCCGATACACCAAAAGCTCATTTGAGTGGATTCATCTTTAGACCATATCGACGCATTTTCTCAAATGCAAGCCTCAAATCAGCCAAATGGGATCCTGGTCCAGCCGATTTTACCACAATGTCATTGATATACACTTTCAGTACTACTCCAAGTAAATCATGAAAAATCAAATTCATAGCCCTTTGATAAGTAGCACCAGCATTCTTCAAACCAAAAGTCATAATGATCCACTCAAACAAACCCACAAATCCTGGACACACAAAGGCCGTTTTGGATATATCCTCTTCAGCCATAAAGATTTGATTGTATCCAGCATTATCATCAAGAAATCTAATCATTTTATGTCCAGATGCAACATTAATAAGCATATCGATTATAGGCATAGGATATTCATCTTTTGGTGAAGCTCTGTTAAGATCTCTAAAATCAATGCATACTCTGAGCTTACCCATGCCCTTCTTCTCAACAGGCACAATATTAGAAACCCAATTAGCATATCGACAAGGCCTAATAAACTTAACATCAAGCAACCGATTGATCTCTTCTTTCACTCAATCATAAATAATAGGATTGAAATGCCTAGCAGTTTGTTTATGAGGCCTAAAACCAAGTTTGATGGGCAGCCGATGCTCAACTAGCTCGCGGCTTAAACCAGGCATTTTAGTATAATTCCATGCAAAATAGTCGACATACTCTTTCAATAACTTTATTAAATTGGCCTTAAAAGCAAGCTCAAGATTTTTGTTTACAAACATCGGCCTTGACATAGTACCATCACCAATATCCACCTCCTCTAAAGGATCGGCCGATGTGAACCCTTGTCCTAATTTACTCATATCATCAAGATCCTCAATGACCTCACACATATTGTTCTTCTGCGCCCGATAGTGTTCTAACCTTTGCTGCAACCATTCTAGATTTACATCCATTACATCATATGCGATAAGCTAGCTGATCCTCAATCGGCTTTAATACAGTAGTGACAAAGCCATCCTTTGTACAACTAATGAACTTGCAATTAGAAAGATCTATACCAGATAAGCACTTGACATTATCATGCACGCCTATGGTAGAACTATCGGCTACAGCAACACAAGCCGACATATCACCATGCACAATCTCCACTTCATCGCCTACCCATTGAATCAAGAATTGATGCAAAGTGGAAGGGACACATTGATTCGCATATATCCAATCACGACCCAAAATTAAACTGAAGTTACCTTGGGTCTGGTTGACGAAGAAAGCGGTAGCCAACCGCTTGCTCCCAATGGTGAGCTCCATAGAGACAACGCCTTTAGCTCCCATAGGCTCGCCTCCTCCCACACCGCTGACAGTCACGTTGGTCTTGATCAGCTCCTCATGTGAACCTCCCAATTTCTTGAACAAAGAATAGGGCATCAAATTGACAATAGCCCCTCCATCAACCAACATTCAAGAAATTGGCTTCCCATTGATATGGCCTTTCATGTACAACGCTTTTAGATGACTTTCACTAGCTTTAGGCTTCTGGAACACAGCTTCCTTCGGCCCAAAGTGAAGGTGAGACAAATCATCCTCCGAGATCACATAACCATCCATCGACATATAAATCACATTTATATCCAAGTTCATGCTCTCAGCGAAGTACTATAATCAAGAAGTTGTTCATCGTCCTCTGATTCACGGACTAATGCCAACTCATTGTCACAAGCCGTAGGGCCAGAAGAAGTGAAACCGGGTGGTGACTCTAGCTCGACCGGTCTGACCGGCTCAGGTGCTGGCGCAGACGCCTCGACCGGTCTGACCGGTGGAGCTGGGGTGTTGGCCTTGACTCTCCACTCCTTCTTTTGCGAGACCATGGATCTGTATTTGCCAAATGCTTCATCCCTCTGCTTCTCTAGCTCCTGTTCCCTCTTCTCTTGCAGCCTCAGCCTCTGCAACTTCCTCCTTTATGTGCGAGTTAACCCGGAAGGACACCAGCTTGGCAAAAAGTACTTGGATCTTGACCCACTACTGCTAGCCTCATGGTTGGTACAAGCGGGAACCTTCTGACCAGACGATACGACTAGATTGCCTATGCCAATCGGTCCTTTAGCACTATTCTCCACAGGAACATTCATAGACCCGATCTGGATAATAGCTCTCTCTGCACCTTTCCCTGAGTCTATTTCCATCTTCTGATTCTCCTCCTCCTTCTTGGGATGATACACTTGCTTTGGAGGAGGCGTCCTTGGTGCCTGGACAGGCCGATCTAACCGGTTAGGGTAGACCGGTCGGGTCTGAGTGCCCTGACCGGATGAGCGAAGTGCCCAACGGCCTTGCATGGGGTATGAGATCCTGTCCAAAGCCGACTTCCTTGATTCTCCCCATCCAAGATGGAAAGACGGCTGCTGCACAAACTGGTAAGGCACCCACATTACCCCATTATCATCCCACACCAGGCATGGAGGTTTTGATGCTGGAGGGGCCCAAGATGTGGAGGGGTACTGCCTTGGTTGCACTTGGTCACTTCTCTGTCTTGTAACCACTCTCGGTGGCGAACCTTGTCTCCCTTGATGAGTAGGTGACCTCATTCTCTTTTTTAACCAGTCGATCACTTGTAACGGCCTTTTGCTTGGAATACTTGTCTAGAAGCATATCAAAAGTGACCTTTTCCCTAGGACTGCTCCCTAGATCTTTTGCTATCAAAAGTGACCTTTTCCCTAGGACTGCTCCCTAGATCTTTTGCCACGTTGAGCTTCCAAGTCCCAATTTTGGGACGCTTCAGTTTCAGCATCCGGGGGCGGTCCTGGGGTTGACTGGTCCCCTGCACCGGTCTGACTGGTTCGGTCTGGCTAGTAGACTTGAGCGGTTTTTGACCAGATGCTGTGGACATCGTTTGCCCCCTGTGTCCAGAAGTTTTTACAGTAATTTTAAATGACTCTCTGCCATCTGGAGTCTTTTCATACACCACTTCCCTTGTCAACTCTTTTTTCCTCAAATCGGGCTTTTCTTCCCTGATCATGACATTCTTGCCCTTGGTCGCTTTGACTTGATGCAGCAGAATCAGTACCTTGGGCTGCTATATATCCATTGTATTGACAGGAAACGGTGTCTTGTCCACTTGCATTTCATGAAACGTCAAACGACCTTCATTTATAGCCGATTGAACCTGTCGACGAAACACATTGCAATCATTAGTCGCATGGGAAAAGGTATTATGAAACATACAATATGCTTTCCTCTTTAGCTCTTCAAGTGGAGGCATAGTATGAGATATTTTCAAATGTCCAAGTATAAGCAATTCATCAAAAATACGATCACACTTGGAAACATCGAAAGTAAATTTCACTTCTTGCTGACTCTTGTGAGCCGGCTTAAGAGATGCACAAGAATATGATTTAGCTTTAGAAGGCCACACAAATTCAGTAACATAAACCTCATTGTCATCATCGTTCAAACTATCGGAATCATATTCAATAGCATGCATATTAGACCGACGAGACTTGAAGCTATCTTTTTCCTTAGCGATCCTAAGTTCTATTGTTGAAGCCTTCATAAGCACTTGTGCAAGGGTATGAAGCTCAAAACCTTCTAGCCGATCCCTAATGGATGATTTCAAACCCTTAAGAGCAAGATCGGTCAAATCACTATTGGAAAGTGACAAATTAAAGCATCGATTCTTAGTTTCTTTGAATCATCTTGTGTAATCAAAGACAGATTTCTCTTTGCATTGTCTAACTGATGTTAAATCTGCCAACTTTAATTCAAAACTCCCGATATAAAAGTGATCATGAAATTTCTGCTCTAATTGATCCCACGAATCAATAGAGTCAGGAGCCAAGGACGAATACCAAGTGAAAGAGGCTCCAGTTAATGATAAAGAAAATAAATGAACCCGCAAAACATTATAATAACCCACTTCACCTAGTTGAGCCAGATACTGACTAATGTGCTCCCAAGTAGTTCGGTTATCTTCGCCACTGAATTTAACAAAATCGGGCATGTGCCAACTGACAGGATAGGGGACATAGTCAAAATCAGCAAGATACGATTTTTGATACAACTTTGAACTTCCTGTATCTATGCCAAATTTATTTTCAATTATAGCCAACATCTCCTCTCTAAATCTTCTAATCTCGCTAAGGGGATTTGACTCTGGTAGTGCTGGGGCTGATGTATTCACAACACTCGCGTGGGTGGGTGCCATTCTAAATGCGATGCAAATCAGAAAATACGTCATTTGAAATACCCCTAGACGCAACAGTGGTGTTAGGGATCGGGGGCGTCATGTACGCTATTGTGCTAATTGAGGGTGTATTCACTCCAAGCTCACCATCATGGTTAGGAACAACCAAACTGGGCACAACAGCGAGTGGCACGGGCGATTCAGGGACAATTGCTAACTGGCCGGCCTGGGAAGCCTAACCAGTCAGACCGCCTGCCTGGACCAGTCTGACCACTTCAGCCGTGTTTGGCTTTGGTGGTTGGACCCGGGGCGACATCTGTCCTACTTAGAAGTTCAACGGCATGCCATACTTAGGGTTTTTAGGAATAGCCCTAGGTTTGCCGATGGACTTGAATGTACAACCCCACGTGAATCAACTTGAGAAAAATCGTCTTTATTAGATTCAACAGATTTACCCTCTACAAGTTGATTTACACGTGTCATTAAAGAAGCAGTACTCTGATTTTGGGCCTCAAGGTTCTTACGGAACTCTGCATTAAAGACAGACTGATCGAGGGTAAGATTACTCACATTGCATACTTCCTCGATCATGCGGTCTTTCATCTTGATCGCGAGCATCTCGATGTCTTGTACTCTCGTCGCTTTGCCCTTGCTATCTTTCTTAACGCCCACTATATAGTAGTTCTTCACATACTCCTGGATGCAAACAGGCCAAACTACTTTTCCTTTATCTATAAAATTTGAGAGGATACAGGTATAATATAGTGTACTAGAGCCACCATCATTGAATCATACCACTAGCGGTTATTATATGGAAACTTGGCAAGTTGCCAGGGACTGCCCACCAGCGCCTGCCTGTTAGGCATGTCGCATTCCGTTTTATTGAAATCACAACTACACTTTTGGATTTGATGGTATACGCAATTTGCCCACCATCCGTTTTGTCTTTGGCTGCTATACGCAATTCTAACGTTTCAAGATCGTCATGTTTAGATGGTTCCAACTTAAAAAGTCACCTTTGGCTGAATTGTTGACGAAATTAAACAAGATTAGAACATACAATCGTGGATAGGCTTCACCAGTTACCTGTATTGCTAACTGCATGGTTATCAACAAAGCTAACTGCATTTTTTTAGAAAATTGAAAAATATCTGGCGCCATACACAACTTATAAAGTGATCAACTAATGGCTGATCAAAAATAAAAATAAAAAAGAAAGAGGACACAAACAATATGAAACAATCATCAGCAATGTCTATTATTGCTTCTCCATCTATTCTTAGCGACAATCCAATAGTTTTGTTCGCCAAACAGGTGGTCTCTCTTGTGTCCTGAGACTGCAATAATGCAAAGTTGCAGCTAGTGTGTTCCCCGAAGGTAGCCTCAAAAGCGACCCCTATAAGTAGGAATCTGACATAAAAAAAGATTGCTAACACCGTCCAATAGAACTGAGATTGAGTTTTTACTTGGTGATATAAACCGATTATGGTGGTCCTTCGGATGCCCCGATCTTCATGATAGTAAGCTTGCGAATCAAGGATAACAAAAAATTTGTCAGCAATTTGATGCTCATTACCAGGGCCTGAAGAGGGATGGGCATCAAGCACGTCCAGTACACTACCATCACTAGTAGAGAAACGGGATTTTGTCAGGTTGGAAATGTGCAAAGAGCTCGAATTTCCAACCAGGACTAAAAGTCCCCATCTTTAGTCCCGGTTCTTCACCTGGGACTAAAGCCTACCTCAACCGGGACAAAAGACTTCCAAAAAAAACTGCAGGCCGCCCCCGTCCTGCCTGCTCGTGCTGCTGCCCCTGCACCTATGCCTCGACCACCACCTCCTCGAGCTCCAACTCCACCATAGAGACAATCAAATCAAGAGAAAAAATAATTGACACTTCACAAATTGAAGCAAGAAACGTGCTCATCTCACATGACCATAACACAAGCAAGAACACATAACCAATCAATTCGCAGAACATCTAATTCATAACACATGAGTAAGAACACATGAGTTCGATTTGATACATGACACGCGTAGCAAAAATCACAAACGTATCATTCACCGCTCACCATCTCACCCGTGTCCGGCCGCCTGCGCCGGCACCGGGCCGGGCAGCTCTGTGGCAAGCCGGGCCCTCGCCCGCTGATGCCGTGTTGGGCAGCTCCACCCTCACCCGCCCGCACCGGGCATCTCGTGGGGAAGGAGCTAGAAAGAGGAGGACGTCGAGGCGGGAAGGGAGGGAGGGAGCAGAGAGAGGAGTGGTAGGAGGCTGGGGAGAGGGAGCAGAGGGTGGA
>NC_028457.1:29753178-29775278 GCF_000263155.2 Setaria italica | reverse complement strand
CACCCCCCCGCGCCCCCCCCCCGCGCGGTTCATACACGTGTGTTTGAATGATATAGGTAGAGAGGTGTGTCTCAAGGAGGGACGAGTCCCGTCTGGTGGCTCCCCTCGGACTAAAGGAGCCCTGTAGTCCTGGTTGGAGCCACCAACCGGGACTAATTCATTTATCCCAGCTAGTGGCTCCAACCAAGACTAAAAGCTCCACTTTTATCTTGGTTGGAGCCACCAACCGGGACTAAAAAGGCTCCAAGGGACTACGAAATTTAGACCTAGGACTAATGTCTCTTTAGTCCCAGGTCCAATTCATTCCGAGATTTTTGTCCAAGGATTGAAAGTCATTTCTCTACTAGTGCATGTAGACCTAACTCAACGTACTCGTGGAGGCTCCTCTAGTGAAGTCGCTAGCTGAAACGGACCCGAATTCTCATTTCTGAGAATTCAAGTCTACGCACCTCGATGATAGTCCCAGAAAAGGTACCACGTGTGAACCCCTATCTCAGATAGTACAAATCCACACCAACATAGAAATATAGAGCAACAACAGAGTACAATATCATGAATATCATAAGTAATGAGTACATCTCTTCGGCACATGCCGATACAAGTCCATCAGGACTGAATCAAGAAAGGTAAACATCTATACAGCGGAAACAAAAGCTTTGGCGAACTCCATCTTCAGAGGTGACTCAAGCGAAGAACCATCCCTAGTCTTCCTATCCGTCATTGTCAAAGTCGTAGTCAAGCTCCAACCCTGAAAAGCCACCATCTACCCAAGAAGCGGGTAAGCCATGTCAACTCCCAAAAGCAGCAAGCCAAGGAAATGGGGGAATTATACTATATGCATGAGTAAAACCTATATATGGCTGTAGAGGTTTATGCAGCAGTAGCAGCAATCAAGGAAGCAGCAAGGCAACATCATCTTCGAGGTCAACACCTCAAACAAGGAAGTCAGCACAAATCACCGGATCCTGCACCCAAGGGTCTAGCACCAAAACACACTAGGCGATGTGAGAGCTCCATCCCCTCACATCTCAACGGCGAACGCCGACCTATCACAAAAAAAGGAGGTAGAAGAATAAGAAAAGTCTAGTCAGAAGTAGCGGTAGTCAATAGCGTTGTGCATAACCAGTGGACACGGATTATAGCTATAGCTTTATACACTCTGCAGAGGTTATACACCTGTACCCGCACGGATGGAGCCTAAACGGGGATCAGTCGTCCAAACCCCACCTAACAGCCGGAGCCCTAGTAGGTGGATAGCTCTCTCCTGTTTCCTCGAGTTTGGAACCATCCTCATCTGCAGGGCACGCCGTCACCAGTGAGGATCTCGAAACTGTGAACCTACCCACGTCAGGGTGCAGTCTGGTTAGAGCAGGCCAACGCCTCAAACTCCTTACACGATCTTCCAATCCGCCTAAAGGCAAAGTACTATCCACCACTATTCTGGGACCGAACCCCACCCATAATGTAAGTGAGCGGTATGTACGTAAAAAGATGCTGTGTCTGGTGGTAAACTGACTCGGTCCTTAAGCGGCTGAGAGCGAGCACTCTACCCAAAAGTATGTGCTGAAGCACCTGCAACGTACAAGTACACCACCTGCTCCTCAGTAACAAACGAGGTACCCGCCATAGGTACGGGGTATAGAGAGAGTCCAGAATTCTCTCTCCCGGTAAGGCACTCCTCAGTACCATCCATGGCTTGCTCCTGCCAAAACACATCGAGGAGTCACACTCACCTAAAACGCACGTGAGAGTGTTCAAGGAATTCCGTCACCAAAGCCATGGCAAATGCTCATCCATAACTAGGGGTGGAGCTAGGATTTGAGGTAAGGGGGGCAATGGACAAAGCAAAGTAGAACTGATGGTCATGTGATTATGGATTACCTGTGGTGGTGTCAATTTGGACAACAGTGTCGCGCAACGTCTCAACTCTCACGTCCGGTCTCCCAGTGGCTAGTCCGGTAGTACCAGCGCTGCATGGCCGTGGTGTTCGGTGAACTGGCGAAGGAGAAGACTGAAAGACCAAAGCCGAACAGTCGAACGGACAGAATCACGATGCTTGATGCTTCATATTCCAAACAATAATGAAGGGAGAAGGCAAGTAGCAGCTAGATAGTAATGCATATGGATATATGAGCGGTGGACTAGCTAGGGGTCTCTAGCTAGTCCACAAAAATAGGTAACAAGGAAAATAGGATAAACAATTATCAAGGTATGGATAAAAATATTGGCTATGCAATCCGACATCATCAAGCATCATAAATAAAGCGCTAGCAACTAAGCATGCATAGGATCTATATGTTTGGGAGTGACATGACACGTTGTCCGTGGTTGTTGGGGTCTTCCTTGGTGTAGTCGGGGTCTTGAGGGTTTTCTGGGTCATAGCTCGGGTCTGAATAGAATGAGATACGACGTAAAGTAACTTAAACAGCATAACATCTAGGAAAAAACTCCAAGAAAGCCAAATTTAGACTATCCAAATAATACCAAACTAGCCACAAATAGCACGGGCTTGAATTTACGAATTTAATGCAATTGGTTTCATATTTTTTGAAGTTAAAATGAATTAGTTATAAATTTTTAAAGATTTAAAGATTTATTTAATTATTTAAATAATTTTAGAAAACATTTATTATTCTAGTAACACGTGTGAGCATCTGATTGGGCCACGTGGCAGCATGAGAGTGCGCCACGTGCCTGCTGATGTCAGCGTTGACCCGGTCAGCAGTCAACGTTGTTGACCGTCAACGGTTAACAAAGTCCCACCAGTCAGTGGTGGGCCCCATAGGTCAATGGACCCCATGGGTCGGCCCCGCCAGTGGGCACCACCATTGGGCCTGGGCCTCGGACACATCAGCGCCATGTGGCGCACTTTATCCACGTGGCGGGCGGCGGCGGCGTGGCTGTGACCGCGCCCACAATGTCGCAGCGTAGCACAACATCACAGTGCGGCGCAACCAGCGCGCAGCAGCCATGCAACGAGGGTGCACGCAGACACGGTGCGCGCGATGCGGTGTGCGGGCGTGGGTGCGGCACGCGAGCGCGGCGCGGCAGCGGCACAGACGCATGCACGTGGCGGCCGGGTTAGCGCTCGGCCCCGACCTCATGCCCGAAATGCGTGGCGCAGTGCGGCGCGGTAGTGCGCGTGCGCGCGGGCTCGTGGTAGTCCCTGACCGCGACGGCTCGCAGAAGTCCCGGTGTCCCGGGTCCACGGCGGCTGACGGTGAGGCAAGCGGTGGTGCCTCCTACGGCGGCACGAAGGCCAGGCATACGGCTAAGCTACGAGGAGAAAGAGAGGGGTGGCGAGGCTCACAGCGGGGTGACGGTGAAGGAGGATGGTGGCGCTCCCGCGTAAGGCGGCAGACGGCGGCTCTGATTTGCCTCGGGTGGCCTCCTTCTCTTCTTTCTCTCTTCTGCTCCTTCTTCTCACTCGGGTAGCCAGCGGCGCAAGGGCGGAGCCCCGGGTGGACGGCTAGGGGAAGCTCCGGGTGGTCCTATTTATAGCGGAGAGGTGGCTAGGTTTCCAGAGGGAGGGTGCAGCGGCGCACTAGGGTTTGGGGGCGTGGCGCCAGCAACGTGGATGGTCGGGATTGCAGTGGTGCGGGCGGCGTGACGGCCATCCGAGGCCGCTAGCGCAAAAGCAAGGGCGCGGGCGAGGTCACGGGCGCGTGGATGGCCGGCGACCTCGTCCCATCCGCGCACGCAGGCGCTAGGCGCGTGGGTGTACAGCCATAGGAAGAAGATGAACAGGGGATTGATGAGCAGGGTCCACCTGGCGGCGAGAGAAAGAGAAGGAGAGGGGCGCGGTGCAGTTTAGGTGGGCCGGCTGGGCCGTTCAGGCGGCCTGCTGGGCTGGTCAGCCGTTCTGGCGGTTGAGCGAGGGGAATGGGAGGTTGACGGGCTGGGTCGGGGTGGGCTGCGGCTGGCCTAGTAGTTAGATAGGTTAGGTAGGTTTTGTTTTTATTTAGATATAGGTTTAGATTTACATTTAGTTTGAATTTTGAATTAGATTCAAAATTCAAACACGCACTCAAACATGAGATCCAAATAAAATCCAAAAGATCCAAATCAATCCACATAAGTTTTGAAATGAAATTTAGGGACGAGAAGAGAATTTGACTAACATTTTCAAACAAGCACACAATTCAAATAAAAAAGTTTAAATTTTTGAAAATTTCATACAAATAAATATTACAAATTTTTGGAATATTACAGTAGCTGTGGGCTTCTTCGCGGAGACTGTTTCAAGCACAAGAATTCCATAGCTGTAAGCATCTCCCTGCATTGATACCTTGTTTCCAGCACCATGTTCTGTTGGATCACAGATTAAAACAAATAAAATCGGAACAATTAAAATCGATAATGTAAGGATAAGTCATAATAACATCAGGTCAGAAAAACACAAGGCTGCTTCAGATAATTCTGCAACTTTTCTAGCTGCATGCATTATTTTTTGAAGAACTAGACACTACAGAAGTAATAAAAAAAAGAAATCAGAAAACATATACTTCATTTAGCATAACCGATCGTCCCTAGGGTCTCATCCGTCCGTACCGGCTTATCCGTGCCGTCCCAGTTGGCACCGAAATGGAAGGCCCATCTGTGGTGGTCCTAAAGCTGACGAGGGCACACACCAGCACGTTTAACATCCGTGCCAGGACTAGTCAAAGGCCTGCACATAAGGTCTCGTCAGGGGCGGACCTACGTTGACGCGGGGGGCCCACCAGAAATTTCATTGGGCCTTTTGGAAAGCCAAACTACCTACAGGTGGATTTTCAGAGTTCAAGAGAAAAACAGACCTAAAACTGAGAGGCTTCAATTACATGATGAACATTTGGCACCAGGATGTTTCTGGCGCCCGCACAAGTTACCGCATTGCACGAGGAGCCCAAGCGCACGTTGGGAAGAAGCGCGAATAAACTGTTGCACGCGGAGGAGATCAATAGCACACACAGCTTTGTGTGTGTATATATAGGAGCCCATTCGCACATATCGTGGCGCAAAATCATCTTAGAATCCATCGAACAAAAAAAAGAGAGCAGGCCGGGGAGAGCGACGTGGTGGGCTAGGGCATCGACGTCCAGGTCAACCAGATCGTGCTGCGTCAAAGGTGCTGGCGGCCCGTCGTGCCCAACATTGCCGGTACACCGCAGCGGTGTGCATGCGGCGAATCCTTGGTCCACCACAACACAACTTCATGGTGGCCTGTGATGAAATCTTGGACCTGTTCGCTTCAGCTTATAAATCGGCTGAAAAGCTGAAATAGCTGATTTGTTGTGAGAGGAAAATACTGTTTGGTGGCTGATAAGCCGGCTGAATAAGCTGAAGCGAACAGGCCGCTTACTATAAAGATCTCAGATCTGTTCTTTCCTCTACCAAGCATCATTTAGTCGTTGTACTAATTGGTCTGCACTACTTGGTCACGAATCCTGCTACCGGCGTCCAAAATGTAGAGGCGCAAAAGACCAAAAGAAATCATTTTGATGCAGAATGAACAGTGATCTTCAGAGCACAAAATGATTCAGGCAATTGGAAGATGAGCAAAATAAAATGCAGTAAGGCAGTGGCTCGCAGTCTGTATGCTCAGCGTCGATGCCATCGTCTTTTACCGTGAACCGCGAGATCCGGCGGCCCATGGCCTCCTTCCCGGATGCTCCCCCATCAGCTGCTTCTAGGCGGCTGACGGCGGCGGCCAGTGGAGTTTGCGGCGCCATCGCCGCGGCGGCTGCTGTGGCGAGTTTGTTGGGGCCAAGGCAGGACGAGGAAGCGGAATACTAGAACAGAGGTAACTGACATGTGTGGCACTCTGACCACCTTTCAGTGAGTAAAACTTGCTCTCCTCGAGGCAAAAATAAAGTGTAGTTTTAAAACGTGTGTGTGTTGTCGTTAGACTAAACTATATTTGGTTGATATAAACAACTCGTTTTATTTGTAGTTTAAAGTGTGGAACTTGCTTAAAAGAATGCGTAGTTTAAGGTAAACATTTTTTTTACAGGTATGCTTTGAACTTGAACGTTGCCTACTCGTGCTGTTTCGCCGTGTTATATATGTCAGTAACCTTAAGGGTACTCAGTGCAAAACGGTTGTATGGATGAGGAACGGTATCATGAAAACTGTTGCATGTATGAACACCTATTAAAAAATAGTTAGGAACCTGTGGTGCAGCTTAGAAATTTCACTGAGCAATTCCTTTCTCAGTAAAACAATCTAGCTGATCTTGTAAAAGTGAAATTTCACTGACACTAAAACAACCTAGCTGATCTTGTAGAAGTGAAAATAATGGGCCTACTGGTCTTGTAAAAGTTAAAATAATAGGTCTACCTCCCTAGAACCTAGAGATTAGCCTCCGAAAACGAGTGCCATAAAACCATGCATTTAGAAAAGATAGAGTAACGCAGTTGTTTTGTTCATTGTTGAAGACTGAAAGCATGCATGGGGTCATCTTGTCAGAGATGATCAACAACTTTTATCCAACAATCTTGATCCTGGTCCTCCAAGGCAACTCGAAATGCGTGGGGGTCTCGCCACATCCACTGCCGCACACCACTCCTCGGACACATCACCTTAAAGCAAATGGGGGCCTCGCCACTTCCGCCGCTGGACTCCACACCAAGGATCTGGACTTGCTTTGCCGTCGGGGTTGGCATGGTGCCACCGAGCTACTCCAATAACTTTGCCTCCATCTTGCCGCTGCCGGAATCTCAGCAGTACCATGTGCGCATACACAAAACTTCCCGCGACAATGGCCCATCACACCTCTGTCGCCCCTAAGCCACCGTCAGCACCTTCTGCCGCTGCGTGCCTGGCCTGCTCGCTGCCACTGCTCCACACCGTTGAGTCTGCGCTTAGAAATCATCGGCACACCTCCACGCTAGCCCGCCGCTCCGAGCCGCGCTGCCGTATTCACCCCCGCATTTGTCTCGGAAGATATCCTGTGAGGGTACATCCGCACCGGCACCCCTCCGCGTTGCTATTCTCCATGGGCTACCACCGGTCTCCGCACCTCCTCTGCGTCTCCTCGTATTGGGGCCCCACTTCGCATGCTTCAGCTGCCCTGTCACAACTCAACTCGAACACCACGAGCCGAGTACCGCCATACCCTGGACACGCCTCCTAGAGTGGATCTGAGCATGTGCGTGCCGGACCAGGGCCGCCAGCCACTACCGAAGTTGCCAGCAGCATCACCCCCTCCGGTGGTGGCAAGGGGGAGTGGAGGGGAGCGGCGGCAAGTCCTAGTGCCGGCTCCACGTTCGCGTGGAGCTGTGGACGGCCCACGCGAAGTGCCTCCTGTGCCCGCGGCCATAGCCGCAGCGTACGCTGCTGCCGCAGGCCACCCCACATGTGCGGTGACGCTGCCACCGCTGGAGGCTGCCTCGCCAGCGTGCGCTCGCAGCGGGCGTCATCACCCCCGGCCGCAACACCCCCGCACGCGCACCTGGCACCACAGGCCGAGGCCAGACGGCACAGGCCAGACCCCCAACGACCGTCGCGTGAGTCGCTGCACGCCACCGAGGCAAGCAGGTGCCGGGGTGCCCACTGGCAGGCCAACCTGCATGAACAGCCACCCGGAGGAGCAGATCCAACAGTGTAGGACACGAATCCAACCACAATGGGAGCGGTTCTGGCCGAAGGCTCGCTGGAGTCTACCATAGGGAATGTCCCCGTCTCCAACCACCATGGATGAGGTGAGGAGAGGTGAGAGGAAAAATGAAGTGGGAGCCTCGCCGCCGCTTTCCTTGCGGCCGCGCAGGCTTCCGGCGGCCGCTCGAGCGGCGGCAATACGAGGGAGCTGCGGTGGAGGGCGGCGGTGCGGAGGCTAGAGGTCCGCCCGAGCCGCTCCGAGGGGGTGGTTTCAAAGCCATCCGGCCCACCAGAGCACAAGAACTAATGGATCCGCCCAATTGGCTCGCTGCGAGCAAGCTGGGCTTCTTTTCCTTGTGAAGGCCGCTGTAAGAGAGAAAGTAGGCATTGGACCAGAACTAAGAGAAAGTGTTCAGCCGCCGAGGATGAACTCGTTGATATTGTTACAAATGCCTGCTGCTGACCTAATTTGTGCTGCCCGTCGAGCACGACGGTGAAGTCATCGAGACTGACGCTGCACGTGCCAGCGTGTGTAGACTCATCCGATCAGTGGCAAAGTTGGAACAAATTAAGGGGTGTGCTTGGCTTGTAGGTGCATAAAGTTGAAATGTTATAGATGCGTATATGGTGAAAATTTAACCTTAATCACTGTTTTGTATTTTTGTTGTGGGTGGATGTGCACCGCCTAATCCTAACGTAGCTTCGCCCCATCTGAGGTGACAACCAGATTGGACACTGGCTTACCATACGGGTGGTACATAGGAAGCTCCTATATGCCTTCCGAAAGGTAGATAAGCAACTCATCTTTAAAGCCTATATAAGTTCATGTATAATATTTTCATCAACATTTTTTTAAAAAAATCTGACTTAGTTGTTATAATTTTTTTTATATTGATCAATATTTTTTATATATACCGACTTTTTTCTCTAATATTTTTTGCACTCACTAATATTTTTCACACGAAAATATGCGCGTGCGTGGTTCGTGGGATTCGAACCCATGAGCTCAAACCTCACGCGTAGCTTTCTTGACATCCCACCTACACACCACATCTAACTATATAGGGGATCCAATCCTTTTATACTAACTCGCAGTGATCCTTTTATCCCGATTGGAAACACCAACCGGGATAAAAGACCCGGGATAAAAGGGTCTCAAGGATTTACTTCTGCCCCAGCCACACATGGGGGACCCTTTTATCCCGGTTGGAAACACCAACCGGGATAAAAGACCCCCTTTTATCCTAGTTGGTATTACAAATCGGGATAAAAGGGTTCGAGGGCTTTAGTTCTTTTTCAACCACCCGTAAGGGATCCTTTTATCCCGGATGGAGTTTCCAACCGCAATAAAAGACCCTATTTTATCCCCGTTGGTGTCGTGAGCTTTAGTCCCAAGTGGTAACACCAACCGGGATTAAAAGGGTGACCTTTAGTCCCGGTTATTCTTGCCACCCGAGACAAAAGGATCCCCCACGGGTAGCTGATTTTTTCACCCGGGACTAAAGGGTCTCTCACGGGTGGCTGATTTTTGAACCGGGATAAAAGGTAACTTTTAGTTCTGGTTGCAAATACCAACCGGGAGTAAAGCTCCGGGCACCCCCTTTTATACCAGGCCTACTTTAAACCGGGATTAAAAGGGGGCACATCGAAAGTCAGTTCTCTACTAGGGGTAAAACACTCATCATATACATTAAACAAAGCCTAAAGCTGCATTGCATGGCTAAGTCCAATCAGTCTTGATTCTTCAGCACCAATACAAGGGTTTCTCCAGCTAAGCAACCTACCAAGTCCAAACTGCACTGCCAACAAACCTTTCTGCACCCAAAGTTCCATGCAACTACTCAGCAGCTGCTGATGATGGCTAAAGCTTGTTCTTGAAAGAAAAGAAAACACCTCAAGTTAAAGGGATATTAACATATTTGCCATCCTTACGGATGGCACCTCTCCAATTACCACTGTTCTGTGAGCTCCTACGTTTTTGCCACTTGCGTTTCAAATGTTGCTACTTTTTTACCCTTTTTGATGATGTGACGCTCCACGTTCGCAAACCAGCATGGTCGGGGCATGCGAAAAGACCGTGTTGCCCCTGTCCTCTTGCTCTGTTGTCCCTCATCTTCCAACGTTAACCCAGCTCGCCACTCGTGCCAGAGCCCGACGCCCCCATTCCCCATCCCCGTGCTTTCTTCCTCCCAGCTCCTTCCTGCATCTCCCCCGCCACACGCGAGCACGGGATCCTCGCAAGCAATGTCGCAGGTAGGTGCGTCGTCAAGCTGCAGGAGGCCGGTTCCAGATATGCTTGTCAGGGAGAAGACGGGCTTACCGTTGATCCAGTGCCCTTTGTGCAATAGGGCTAGGGTAATCGAGCGGTGGACGCAACAGGATTCCGCCAACTACGGTCTGATCTACATAAAATGCCCACGGAATGAAAGATGGGTGAGTTTGATTTTGGTTTTTTGTTTTTGGATTTCCATTTGATTGGCTTTGACTTGTATTAGCACCTTATGTTCAGATTGCAGATAAGTGTGAGTACTATAGGTGGCAAAAATTATATTTCAAAGATCTTGTTGATGCCAAGGTGATTCAAGTTGATGAACAAGAAGAGGAATCCATGGCCTTTGAGCGTGTGGGTAGGGCAGTACCAAGTGTGAAGATGCAGAATGAAGCCATGGAGGCAAAACTGGATAAAGTTGTGACTGCTTTGGTGCTATTGACTGTTTTGCTTGTAGGATTTATGGGTGTTGTAATTGGTTTCATGTTGAAGTAATGTATTGTAGGAAAAACATTTGTGTTCCAGTATGTTATTCAAAACAATGTATTGTAGTTGTGTCCAATGAATGAAAATGTTGAACTTTTGATCATGCTTGTCAAATTTCAGTGAACAAGTTCTTCGCAAACACACAGGTTCATGTCCAACACATAGGTTCATTACCAACACACAGGTTCATTACCAACACAAATAATCCATAGTTCCTGGGCAACACACAGGTTCATGACCAACAGACATAATCCATGTCCCACACACAAAATCAAAGTTCATGGTGACACTGGTCAAAGTCAACGTCAATGGAAAAGGCCGATGGGTGCAGAAGAAGGGATCGGCCGATGAAGTTATAGGCACGCGTCCGATGGCGCGGAAGAGGGTTGAAGAGGAGACGGTGGTCTGGCCAGATGGGCCTAAATGGGCCGATAGGAGTTGATTGACCAAACCCACTGGTGGGGCCTGAATAGGCCAGAAAGAGTCCTACTCTGATAGGAATTGTAATACTAGTTTCCTTTTATTTTAAACTTAGAGATAGAATTATTAGTCGCGTCCGAGCAGGACTCTAGTTGCAGCAAGCTATAAATAGTTGCCCATAGGGCGTGTAAAAAAAACAAGACAATAATTAATACAAATCTACTATTTCCTCGCACGTTACTTTTCGACGGCTTCGTCAAGTTTTTTCTACTTTTCTTCACGAGTTCGTACGGATCGCCACGGCTGCATCGACTTGATCTCTTGCTCATTTATAAGTTCCACGTTTGAATATTATTTAAGCTTTGACCTCGCACCTTCTCGTTTAGATTTATTCGCAGTTATCTTTAACTAGAATTATAGGTTTTCTTGTCGTTTTAGTTAATTATCACTAGTTATCCAGCTCAAATCTATCCTATCCACTGTTTATTTATTGTTTTAATCCTAATCTTACATGGCTGATCGGATTTGTTTGAGTGTCGTCATCAAACCTGTCGGCGGAACCTATCTCGTGTTGTGCCTGCCGACAGATCTCTATCGGAAGCCTTCTGACGATAGTCTACTGCTCCATCGGCGGGTTACCCTGCCGATCAATCGCTTAAAGAGATCGGAATACCAGCCGATCAGCCCATCGTATCTAACGTATTTTCCTTATCAATCAACAGGTCAGATTGACTGGCACGCCGCGCGAACAGCACCGGAGCGACACCCCGAATATGAGCTAAGCAGATTCTCCTGGGTCATGTGAGCGATGTGAGGATTGGGCCTACCGTCCGATTTTTGCGCCAACACACTTTTGGCACACCCAGTGGGACCTAGATCAAGAACTCAAATCCAAGATGTCCAAGGAGCCGATGACCGATCTATCGGCTGACAACGTCATCGAGGTCACCGAGGCATATCTCAAGGATGACCAGAGGGCGGAGATGGAGAAGGCCATGCAAGAGTACAAGGCGTTGTATCTCAAGTCCTATAGCCGCAACAGGAGCAGCGAAATCGTCAAGAAGACAGCCTTCCTAGCCCCACACCATGTCACTATTGCAGAAGATTCAGGGAAGATGTTTGAGATGATCCGTCAGGGAGTCCATCAGGCCATGATCGATCAAGGCAGAATAATACTCCCTCCGTCCGGTAAAGGATGTAATTTTAGGAACTGGATCGTGTCCAACAAAGGATGCAATTTTAGACCTGGGTAGGGCTGCAGGCTAGCTGTTGTGCGACCTGCTAGGGTTAAAAAATCTGAACAGAGGCGTGTCAGGGGGCTGCAGCAAGAGCGGTGTGACCTAGGGTGTGAGAGTGAAGGCCTTGATCCACGTGCGTAGTGCGCTTGGGAGATAGTGGGAGACAGAGAAAGTAGGGATACGGATGTAATTTGGTTTGGTCGTTATCTTCATCTTGGTACTGCAAATTGCATCCTTTTCCGGACGGAGGGAGTACACAACACGGTGTACAACGCTGTTGTGAAGTCCCTGAACGACGGTCCTGTGCTGGGGTACCTGGGCCCATGCTATGCGCCTCCAGTCAGCCTGTCTGACGGTGGACGTACAACGGCTGCACTCAGCGCTCCACAATCGGCCGTCCGGCCGATGACGACACAATGGGCCTCCCAGCCGATGGTGGCCCAAGGATATAGCGCCAGCCCGGCGCATCACCTTGTCGGATCGGCCTCATCACCGATCTACGAGCTGAACCAACTTGCGCCATCCTATCCCTGTCCTTTCCAGTCTAACGCGGCAGTTCCATGGGGAGCCAGTGGGACTTCGACTGGATGGGACCCGGCGACAGGATACGGGATGCCACCTAGATCCTCAGCACAGATTGCACTCCCATCGGCCTTCCCGCCAACGGGCCAACAGGGTCACCTGAACCTTTCAGCATCGGTGCCACCGCCGGTGACGTCAATGGCCAGCCATGGAGTCAGTGTGGACAGGCCGGGAAGCTCGGCCAACGTGTATGAGGGGACGGCCACCATACCTCACTATGAGAATCCCTACCAACCGCTGCCGACACCCTTCGTGCCTCAGCAGTCGCCGCAGATGGTGCACCACGCGCCCTCTCCGACCCTCCAGTACCAGGCGCCGCCAGTGCACCTGAATGCACCGCCTCTCGCACAGCATCAGCAGGTTGACTGGGCAGCTAAGATAACCGAAGTGATCCAGGATCAGTTCAGCCTCAAACCGCACGTGCAGACCTACACATACAAGACACCGTACCCATCTACGTACGATCTGCTGCCCTTCCCGCATCGCTACAAGGTCCCAAACTTCACCAAGTTCTCGGACCAGGATGATACATCTACCGTCGAACACATCAACAGGTTCATCATCCAATGCGGAGAAGCTGGAACTCAAGATGCGCTGAGGGTGCGTCTGTTCTCATCGTCTTTATCCGGATCGGCCTTCCAGTGGTTCACCACATTGCCACCCAACTCCATCATCACCTGGGCCAATCTAGAAAATCAATTCCACAAATACTTTTTCGCAGGGGTACACAAGATGAAGCTGACCGATCTCACCGGTCTCAGGCAAAGGAACGACGAGCCTGTGGCCAGCTACATCCAGCGGTTCAGGGAAGTCAAAAACAAGTTGGATAGATGAAAATACTTGACGAAGAATCAGCATAGAATCACTTCTGTCTCGAAACTGTTTGGTAGAGCTCCTTCTAGATTTAGCCTAGAAGTTATTTCGAGGGCTCTACCAAACGCCCCTTTAAATTTGTTTAAAATTCAATAAAAGCATAGTACTTTCACCGTCAAATCTGACTCCCCGACTTCTTCTCCAAAGCCATTAGGAAATATACTTCCATCGAGTACTTCTTCGAGAGGATTCACAGGGGTCTTTGGATACGACTATACTAGGTGCTAAAGTTTAGCAGTGTCACATCGGATGATCGGATGTTAAGTAGGAGGACTAAACATGAGCTAAATATAAAACTAATTGCAGAACCTTGTGCTAATTCGCGAGATGAATCTATTAAGCCTAAATTGTGGACTAATTAGGCTTAATAGATTTGTCTCGCGAATTAGACTCCATCTGGGCAATTAATTTTGTAATTAGCTTATGTTTAATAGTTCTAATTAGCATCCAACCATTCAATGTGACTGGTGTTAAACTTTAGCAGGTGTATCCAAACACCCCTTAGGAACTTGCGTTGCCAAGTCTGCTTTGCCTATGCTAGATCCCCATGTACATATCTGTACAACACAAAAATAGTTGCAGATAACTAATCAGGGAGAGCATCTGATGGGGTAATAGCAATCCGTACACCGCCTGCATGTAATGGAGCATCTGAAGGGATTTTTTTTTGCAATACTTATGCCTAGTTCTCGTAATTAAGGGTGTGTTTAGTTGGGCTGAGGTTTTTGGAAAAGTTGTTGTAAGTTGTGGGCTATGGAAAAACAGGTGTGAGAAAGCATGTGGGAAAAACAAAAGATCATTTAGTTAGAGCAGCCGTGAAACTGCAGGCTGTGTATGAAATACCTATAATGCCTCTAAAGGTCTGAGGGTATGTTTATATGCAAATTGCTCGTAACAAAATAATATGTTCACTAATTCGCATATAAATGATTATTTAGAAGAAAAAAAATTATATGTTCTTCGTCCATTACAGTGATTGGTCCATGTAAATAGAATAATATCCATCACATCATCACTTTCATCTTCTCGTATTTGTGTCGTGCCACTTGTATGATGCCCCCCACATGTCAGCCTTCATCTTCTTCTTCTACCTCTCTTTCCCTATCTCCTTCTCTCCCTCCACCCGTCTCGCGTAGGCGCCCATGCCAGAGCCTGCTGTGCGATGTTGCCGGCGTGCCCCACGCAACTACTCCAGCCCGCGAGTGCCGCTCCGGCGCGTTGCCGCTTGCTGCTTCCTCTCCCGAGCCCCAGGCCAGATCCCCCTTTTGCTTGCCGTTGTTGCCCCTGCATGGCAGCAGCCAAGAGATGCGCGGGAAGGAGAGTCAAGCTGGATTCCATGGCGTTGTTTGTCAATTTGATGTTCCTGATGCTTGTTATGGCTAGGCTATGCTCAATTTGGCAGCTCGTTGATTTGGCCATCCCCGAGGATGTGCTGCATTGCGCCCGCACAGCTCGAATCAGGTACCTTTGAGCCAAACACGTAGCCCACTCTCATTCTCATCTCAACCATGGGTCGAAAAGACATGAGCTTGATTGGCCACCTAAAAGCAGAAAAAATGGTGCGCCGTCGCTGTTGGGCAGGTGTTGGGGTTGAGATTGTCGCTGCTGCTGCTGAAGGAGGATATGGTGGACCTGCAGTCAGGCCGGAGCCCCTGGTGGTGGACGCCCATCAAGCGCCGCCACGAACCGGAGGGGACCTAAATGAGGTCCGCGAGGCCCTCCAAGGGGGCGGGAGCGGCCTCCCGCCATTGGCGATGCCGGCATCAGGTAGAGGTCGAGCTCGCATGACTGCAGCAGCCGCGCTCAATCCTTGCCCAATTGGGTTCCAGCCCCCGCGCGTTTCGATTCGATTGGTTCCAGCCAACACTACGGGAAACACTTAATTTGCCGAGTGCCACAGGCACTCGGCAAAGGCTTTGCCGAGTGTTACACTCGGCATATAGCACACGGCAAATTTTGTGTTGGCAAACACGACTTTGCCGAGTGTCAAAACTCGAGCACTCGGCAAACACTTTGCCGCCGGCCAAAAAACACTCCGCGAAAAGACACACTCGGCGAAATGGGCGTTGACGGCATCGAGGGTAACAGCGGGTTTGCCGAGTGCCAGACGGTAGGCACTCGGCAAACACCACCGCTTTGCCGAGTGCCAACACACAGCAAACACGGCCCATATGCCGAGTGTCAACACACGGCAAAGCCGTGGTGTTTGCCGAGTGCCCTGGCCTTGACACTCGGCAAAGGAGCGCTGTTTGCCGAGTGTTTTGGCTTTAACACTCGGCAAAGTGCCCAGTACCCCCCTTTTTTTCCCATTTTGTCACGTATAATGGACCCCTCTCAATTCACAATACACATCATCATAGGCATTTGTAATAAACAATCATATGCATAATTCACAACCACCATTAGAAACATTATTCATAAACATCACAGGCATAATTCAACATAAGCACGAAACAATCCATAAATCCAAGTTCAAGTCACAATTTAGTTTCAACCAAGTTCACAACCAAGTCTAGTTCCGTGGAGGCCAAGGAGACCACTGTGACAAATCTTGATCTTCATTATTCGAAGTCGCCGATTGATTCTGCACATAGGATAGGACATTCCGAGCTAACATCTAAAGTTGTCAAAATTAAAGTATTGAATCTTAAGCACAATGTGTCAAGTGACTCACAGGAGTAGTTGTGGGTGGCTGAGGCGGAGGGAACAGCATCGGCGGTGGCGGAGGCAAAGACTGACCCATGCTCGAAGTAAAATTCTGTATGTACTGGAACATCTGGTCCATCCTCATCCGATTTTCTTCCTCCATCCTCCGTCGCATGTCCTCCATCTGCGCCGTCATCTCCTCTTGTTTCTTCCTTGCTTCTTCCACCTGGGCCTACAATATTTCATTGCAATGTTATAATGCAAAGCTAAAGTATAACAACAAACGAATGATGAATGGAAGAGAAAGAACCTGGAGAGCCTCCATCTGGAACTGTGCAGTGGTGGGTCATGGCCGTATCGCTGGGCTCGAGTCCGTGCTCCTAGCTCGGATCTGGGAGAGAGTGGGAGTAGAGGCCGTGTCGATTACGCCGTCGCCAATCCAATATCGGCCATGCTTCTTACCTCCTCCCACCCTCATCACGATTTCTCCATCCTCGGAGCTCGGATCGAAGTCTGGCCCGTGAACCTCCCTAGCCATCTTTGTATACTCGCTGACGCGACTGTGTATGCTAGGATGGTTGTACGTCTCTGATGGGTCGTCTGGGTTGAAATCGATATCGGCCGTCGCCTTACCCTTTTTGGAGAGGACCCATGCCTTGAGCTGGGAGCAAGGTCGGCCATCATGTGACGCCGACTGCGGCAAAAAATACAAAATGATTAGGAATTATGTAGAATTGAACGTTAGAATAAAGAATTGAAGTTGGGTACCCATTTTTCTCTATATTCATCAAGGCTTAGGCTGCCTTGATGGTGTGGTGCAATCGGCATCTGCAAACGCCGCTGCTGGCCAGCAAGGTGGTTCTCCAACCACCCGGGCTCCAACCACACGTCGACCATCTTCTCCTAGCACTGGATATGCGCATGACACCACCACGGAGGCACCTACATCATCAAGCGTGTGACATATGAAAAAGAAATTGAGCCTAATTAATCTTAAATAGTAAGTATCAACGTTCTTTACTTACCCTCATGAATTGGTCCTTGGTCAGGTTCATTGTTCTTGCCTCCTCTTTTCTAACCTTCATCCGTCTGTATTGAGCATGGAATTCGATGATGGCCTGGATGCGCGCCTCGTAATGCATGTCCTTCATGAGCTTCTTGGCGGCTACATCACAGACGGCCTTCGCCTTGGCCTCGAATCCCTCCTAGCATCTATAGAAATCCTGCATATAGACGCGTATACAGTTATTATTTCAAGAATGTCGAACGTAGGTGATGTATTGAGCAATTTAGTGCGAGGAGTACTTACCCACAGCTCGGCCTTGACCCGCTCCGCTATGTTGGGGAATCTCCTCTGTTGACGATCAGGGACGTCGGGGGCAGCGACGTAGTGGTCCCACATGTAGGCCGGCTGCTGCTGTCCAGCGTACACCACCAAGCTAGGGAAGTGAACCCTGCACAAAAGGCCAAGGATCCCGTTGGCCTTACGGTTGTGGTCACCCCTACTGAGCTTAATCCAACTCCTGCACAAGTCATTAATATAAATTATTAGTTTTTGTAACTTTCAACATAAGAACATTATTAAGAATATTTAAAGTTACTTACTTGGTCCCAACCGGTTTAATCAGCGGGCGTAAATGCTCAGGTATCAGACGCTTCGGGAGGGATGAGGGACCTCGCAACCATATCTTGGACTGGGCATACCCTGCCTCCCCGTCCCCCTCCTGCTCCTGCTGCTCCTCCTCCGCCGCCTCCTCCTTCTTGTCGTCCCCAAAGGTGTGTGCGGAAGGTAGCTCCTCCTCCTCCTCCTCCTCCTCCTCCACCTCAGGTTCAGGCGACGGGGGCCTCGCCGCTTTACCCTTCCCTCGAGGCCTCTGGACCACCTCCTCCTCCTCCTCCTCCTCAACCCTACATCGAGGCCTGCCTCGACGCCTCCTTCGACCGCTCCCTGAACGTGATCCTTACCCTGAACCAGTCCCTGACGTGGCCAGTCTCTCACAAATCGACATGAGCTTCCTCATACCGCCCACCATTGCTCAATGACCTACAATTAAAAAGAGTAAACCAGTCAGCATAGATAAACAAAACATAATTACAAAGATATGCAAATTATAAATAAATTATAACTAAATTAGTACAACTCATACATATATTAGAAATAATCATCATGATCGGGATTAGCTGGATCATAAGTCTCATCATCACTATCACGCGTGTCGATATAGTCAAGCCCGTGCTCCGAAGGAGGAATGTCGTCATCACTGTCATTAGCTAATTGTAATCGTTGAAGTAATTCTAAGTCCTTCACATTCTGAACCTCGTCTCCACCGTCCTCTGCAGCAACCCTTTCGTTGTCTACTTCCATTCCGATCGCTTCGGTTAAATCTATCACAAAACTCCCTTCAAGCCCATCTTCTTGGAATAACTCTCCTTCGTACGTGTTGGGGTCTATATTATAATCTTTATTATTTGGTACAGGTAGTTTACCGTGTGGCGATACCTTGTACACAATATCCCAACCCTTAAGACGGCTGTCGGTTTGGTACGGGTATGACAAATAATAAACTTGCGTGGTCTGTTGAGCCACAATCTAGACATCGTCTCCTGGTAACATGGATGACTGTCGAATTTCGACTAGCCAGGGATTAGGGGCCCGTCTCACGACAGATGGATCAAACCAATGGCATTTGAATATAACTGGATTAAGAGGTTTGCACCCATGAAAATTTAGTTCGTATATTTCTTCAATTCTTCTGTAGTACTCGACCCCATCAGAGCCTGGTGTGAAAACTCCGGTATTTGTGGTTCTTCGATTGGGCCGACTCTGCTCGTGCCTTGTTGTGTGAAAACGATATCCGTTGACGTCATAACCGGCAAACGACCTGACCCTATAGTCACAGCCATCGGCAACCTGTCTCAACTCGACATTCATAGACGCATCGGTTCAGCCCTGCAAGTTCAAACAGGGCGGTTCGTTATATTAATCATATGTACGAGAATGTCCGAAGAAATTGGATTGTACCTTCTGTTTGAACCAAGAAATGAAATCGGGCATTCCATTTCCCGCACCCTCTTTGAGAAGAGTCTCAGCTTCGTGCGGGTACGGTTGCCTTGATTTACGCCAGAATTGACGATGAAATTGTCTGTAGCAACGAGAAATATACGTTTAGGCAAGAGAATGGTGACTACTTCGAAACAAGTTTGTTGAGAACTTACATCATGTACGGCTCCACCTCAGATAGGTTGGTCAACACATACAGCATGATAGAGCACCACTCTTCATGGTTCAAGGTCTTGCGGGTCGCACCACTTGCACTTCCGAGTTGCCCTCGGAAAATGCTAAGGCTCAATTCATCTTCGCTGGCATTGTAACGAGGAGGTGGATTATGCACGCTAGGAAGGTTGTCAGCATAGTATTTTGATGTGAAGTTTGATACCTCCTCCAGAATGTATGCCTCTGCAATGGATGCTTCAATTTTGCACTTATTCTTACATTTAGTTCGAAGAACCTTTTGACATCTCTCAATTGAATAGCACCAACGACCCTGCACAGGCCCCCCCCCATTCGTGCTTCATACGGAAGGTGTAGAATCATATGCTGCATCGGATTGAAGAAGCCTGGAGGAAAGATCTTCTCCAACTTACAGAGCAACACAGGCGCCATTGTTTCCATTTCTGCAACCACGGTACGAGATAACTCCTTCGCACAAAGCCGGCAGAAGAAATTTCTCAACTCCGCTAGCACCTGCCACACATGCTCAGGGACATAGCCTCGAACCATCACTGGAAGTAGGCGCTCAAGCCATATATGGTAATCATGACTCTTGAGCCCGTTGATTCGCATAGTTGCTAAATTCACTCCCCTCTTCAAGTTCGCTGCATAGCCATCAGGGAACATTAATGTTTGGAACCATTCTAGAACCTCCCTCCTTTGGGCCCTCGTCAGAATGAAATCGGCCTTAGGCTTCCTCCACGACTTGCCAGCTCTTGGAGACGCCATGCTTAGCTGTGGTCTGCTGCACAACGTCGCTTGATCCACTCTACCCTTAACGTTATCCTTTGTCTTGTCAGGAATGCCCATGATTGTACCAAAAATTGCCTCGGCGATATTTTTTTCCGTGTGCATTACATCAATGTTATGTGGAACAAGAAGGTCATCAAAATAGGGAAGATTCCACAAGCACGACTTCTGCGTCCAAGCATGTTGCTCTCCATATCCCAAAAAACCACCTTCTTCATTATTGACCTCGAGAGCGTCTAACTGAGCACGAACTGCGGCCCCTGTCATCATCGGCGGTGCGGGGTCTGTAACTACGACATCTTTGGTAAAGTTCTTGATGTCTCGTCTGAATGGATGGTCAGGAGGGAGGAATTGTCGATGTTTGTCGAACGAAGAATATTTGCCACCTTTCGACAACCAAATGAACTTCAAAGATGCTTTACATACTGGGCATGGGAACTTCCCGTGAACACACCATCCGCAGAAAAATCCCATATGCCGGCAAGTCATGCAGGAAGTACTGGTACCAAACATGCATCTTGAAGTTTGTCTTTGTGGATCGGTCATATGTCCATACACCTTCCTCCCAAGCACGGAGCAAATCATCAATCAGAGGCTCCATGTACACACTCATATTATTCCCCGGATGCTCTGTAACTATCAACGACAAGAATATATTATGTCGTTGAAAGAGGACGCAAGGGGGGAGATCCAGGGGGATAACAAAAATGGGCCAACAGGTGTACGGGGCGGCCGCCATTCCATAAGGATTGAACCCATCTATTGCCAACGCAACGCGTACGTTACGGGCCTCTAGAGCTTTTGCAGGATAAATCGCATCAAAGCTTTTCCAGGCTTCAACATCGGATGGGTGTACCAGCTTCTCAGGATTATATCGATGGTCGTTTTTGTGCCATGTCATCTGTTTCGCGGATTCTTCAGTCATGAAAAGTCGTTGGATCCTCGGTATGAAAAGGAAGATACCGTAGAACCTTCACAGGAATTGCGAGCTGCTTTTTCTGACCGTCACCACAGTCTACCTCCAGAAACCTAGACGATTCGCACTCCACACAGTATTTTGCTTCCGCATACTCTTTCCTAAATAAGATGCATCCCTTCGGGCAAGCATGTATATGCTCGTATGGCATATTAAGTGCACGAAGGAGTTTCTGTGCCTCATACATGCTCTTTGGCAAGATGTGACCAACCGGGAGCAGGCTTCCAAAAACTGTCAACATAATATCAAACGTGTCTCGACTCAAACTAAACTGAGACTTGACAGCCATTAGGCGTGCAATGGCATCTAGTTGAGAAATCTTGGTATGGCCGTGAAGGGGTTGCTGTGCCGCAGACAACATTTCGTAATAAGCCTTAGCGGTAGCCTCTGGCTCCTCCTCCCTACGTGCTTCTTCGAAGTGTGCTTCATGATAGTCATTTAACATGCCTCCCACCCCGGCATCATCATCAAATTCCTCGATGCGTTGTCTCAAGACCTCCTCTCTCCCACGGTCAGATTCACCATGGTAGATCCACCTGGTGTAGTCTGACGTAAATCCGTTCTTCACCAGATGTTTGCCCATGTCTAGCTTGGTTTGCCGACGCATATTTCCACATTTGCTACACGAACACCAAGTCGATCGAGCTCCTTTGACACTTGCAAACGCCCATTCCAAGAAAGCATCCGTCTTGTCAATCCATTCATTGGTCAACGTATTCTGACTAGTGCGACCCGTGTACATCCACTGACGATCCTCCATCCTCTAGCATATAAGCGAGTAATACAAAATTCACATTGCATATATACGTTCCTATATTGTCTATTAGGTAAAGATAGGTCCTTATCCCACCCGAGGATGTGTAGGTGGGTTTAGTATCCATGGTCTACTCCGACCCGAGATAAAATTTCGGCAGCACCTCCCCACTGTTCTCCAAATACACGTCCTTGATAGGAGATTGTGTATCTGGAGACTCCCCACGGAGTATAAACGTCGTGAGTACGTGTATTGGA